>NW_008825618.1:3339927-3379615 GCF_000699105.1 Pygoscelis adeliae
GACAGGTTACTGACTCAGAGTAACTTAGTTGTCTGACAGGTTACATTGTAATCGGTGCTTTTTAAATTTACCGTGTGACACGGAGAAATAAAATAATGGTACGATAGACTCTTCTGCAGGAAGCAAACAATCTGAAAACAGCTAGATATTTGTAATGGATGACTGGCTCGTAGCATGATGTTGTTTCCCTAGTACCTGTCCAGTTGTTATTTCTGTGCTGTGTCTGGTGTCTTCAACAAGACTGAGTTTGAGAAACTGTAGTAAGAGATTAAGGGAGGCTGGTCTGCTCAGTCTGTCTTTGAAGTTCTCTTTGAGCTTTTATTGCTTCTCATGTGCCTATGAGGGAATTACAGCTGGTAATAGAGTGCTCTTTACTTAACAAAGATGTAATGAAATGTCTGAAAATTAAGCTAAGGTTAATTAGGACTAGGAAACGTGGAAATTTTTTTTCAAAGTGTCATTAATCTTTAAGGCAGGAGAAAGCTGGTTTTTAATCACTAAAACATTTTAATTAGGGTTGGATGCTTTTCTGGAAGCTGTGCTTTAACCCGTAGCTTTTTTGACATGGAAGCTAATTTGCGGAATGGGCTAAATTGACTGTTTGCAAAGTCAGATTAGATTATCATAGTAATTTTTTAATAGACTTTACCTCTCGCTTAGGTTGCTCTATAATGTAATTTGGTAATTAGCATAACCTTCAGAATCAGTGCAATTGCTTTTTATTGTATTTCTCTGCATTAGGCAAGACTTTGTATCTCTACAAGAAAGTTTATACCTGCTTCCAGTCTGTTGTGTGTAACAGAAGCATTGCTTACTAGCGTACCTTTGACTTTGTCAGGTTTGACTGTTTCAGTGGGGGGAAATTTCAAAGTTGGGTACAACCTTTATTTTACCGTACACTGCTGCTAATCTATTTTTCTCAAGTTAAAAGAAATAACAGAACACTGTCCTTCGTGGAGGATCTGACATCCAGGGGCCCTAAGGAATTGGTTCCTATTACATTTTATTGATGTGTACGTTTTAATGGTAAATACTGTGTTATAGTAGAATATGATCACATATTTGTCTTATTGAACTGTTTTTTAAATTTGTTTCTTGACAGAAAACACTGAAAGAATATCTCTCCAGCTTCATTTAGCTTTAACTTCAAATGCACCGTGGGTCCAGTGTCCTAGTCATTTAGAGCTTATGAACCAGTGTCGACACATAAATATTCGTGTGGATCCACGAGGCCTGAGAGAAGGACTACATTATACAGAGGTATTGAAGTATTGGTGTTCTAAGCAAGATTGTGTGCCCTTTCCTTTTCATGTGGTCTCTATCAACTTTTTATAAAAAAAAAAAGGAGATAAAAGCTGTGCGCTGTACAGACCAGAAAATACTGCCACACTCCATTTCACTATACAGGCTGAATCCAGGGTTCAGCAATAGTTATGTTATACAGCGTTGTATAGCACATGCCAATGGGACTTTGAGTATCTGTCTTTAAAAAAATAAAAGCATATAGAAAATAGAAACCAAATAAATAACCATTCATTAAGGTTTTTTTCTCTGGGTATATTTTCACCTTTGACTACCTGGCTCAGTCCTGTATTATTACTGAGGATGGAGATTTGTGTTTTTATGAGGTCTTAAATATTTCTCCCTTTCTGTGGTGGCTTAAGGACTGGCCTAGCTTTTGTGGTGTTGCCATGCAGTCTTATATGCACCCAAGATTTTGCTTTACCTTGAGGAGTAGCTTGGGTACAGTGATGCAACCTATTTTCTTGTTTCCTCACCTCTATCCCATCCCATTTTGGAAGGTGAATGAGAAGAGTGTGTGGTAATGGCTCTGTACAGCAGAAGCATTTTGCTGACTTTTAGAGGCTACGTTCAAACTTGGACAAATTTAATACAAAAGCCATTACGTTTCTCATTTTCTCTCCCAACCATCCTCTTTCACTCCTGCAAAAGAAACCCACTAACAAAAAAATATTTTTCAACCCTCTCCATTCTCATCCCAAACTTTATATTAACATTGAAATGTTTCCATTGCATTGTAGTTTATCATAATGCAGGTGATATCAACTTGCTGCTTAGAAGTGACTTGCTTAAGATGCTTAGAGTTGCAAGTCTTCTATGCTACCGCTGAGAACGTTTTAGCAAAGTGATGATGGAACAAATTTTTAGAGATAGTATTTAAAGCTTGGCCATGAATGGCATGGTAAATTGAATTGTACTTTCTCAAACATAATCCTGGAAAACAAGGATTAAAATATTTTTAATACAACAACAAGAATAGCTGAAATAAAATAGTAAGGCTGTTTGGGACAAATTCTGAGTTGAAACTAGATTGAGCTTTTGATACAGGGACTATCAAATGTGGGTTGAAAGCTTGAAAAGTTCTGGGGAAAGACTGAAATGAGTATAAGTGTGAAAGCTAATTTTTTTTTTTTCTTGGTGAATATTGCTGTTTTGCTGTTTCTAGGGTGACAGTGGTCAAATAAAAAACTTTCTTTCTCAGTGATAACTACAAGATTCAAAATACTCTGTAACTAGTTTAAGTTTAATGTTGTCTTCTATAATTTCATTTTGACCAAAGATTTTAAATGACTGTGTTTTATTTTGTTAGGTGTGTGGATATGATATAGCAATGCCTAATGCAGGCCCACTGTTCAGAGTTCCAATAACAGTTGTTATACCAACAAGGTCAGTAAACCCAGGCTTTATCTTCATTTTTTAAGTTTAGTTTAGTTTTCTGTACCCACTTTACTTGTCATTTATTTCACCACCTTCTTTCTCTGGGAGTTCCTGAACTTACTACTAACATTGATAAGGGAGCAGAGATCTGAAAAGATTCTCGCAGCAGACTTACACAGTAGTGGCTTTTTTGTAGTTTTGGTCCTGGCAGCCAGGAGGCAGTGTGTTCTGGTGGGTTTAGCCACAGGGGCAGCAGCTTCCTGGTCCATCAGGATACAGATGACTTCTGGCTTGTTGACCAAAGTATCAATCAATATACTCATAGGTGTAGGTCAACTGGAGTTTGTTTTTTCATTTCTAAGTGGTGGACTAGAGTACATAAAGGCAGGGGGCATTATTTGGTAGGTGAACATTGGGATAAACTTCCATCATGACTTTAATACATCGAATTTAGAGAGTTAGTATTGTGCTCATCATTGATTTAAACATATGACTTCAGTGATGTTGATAAGGAAGGAGAGTATCTTATTAAACCTGTTCAGTGGACAATCTGCCCTGAGGAGAAAAAAAAAGTAACTTTTCTCTAACTCATTCATAGAAATATTACTACTTGTATAACTTAGCTTACTTTAGTGGAAAGTCAGTCAGCCAGGACAAGCAGATCCACTGAAAACTAGGATTCTTTGATATTTACATTTAATCACAGTAACTTCAGGGAGGGTGTCTACATAATGTGGTGGAGCTGATGTTTTAAATCTTTTCGATACATTGTGCTGTCAGATTCTGTACTAGTATGGATTAAAATAATTGGTGCTGAGGACTAAATATCTTCATTGTACACTTTTTTCTGAGAGCACTTTTGCATTTAAAAATACTTTAAAAAAAAAAAAAGGCTTCACATCTTGTTTGATTACTGTTCGTGTTTTCTTTTTGACATACAGAGTAGATGAATCATCAAGCTATGACCTGACATACACAGATGTTCATTTTAAACCTGGTCAAATCCGAAGGCACTTCATTGATGTTCCACAGGGAGCTACGTGGGCTGGTAAGGAAAATGACCACATTAATTGAATAAAAACATCCCATCTGTCAGACTTGACAAAGTTGTTTTGAAATCATTTTGAGTTCTGCCTGAATAAGAACTGAAGGATTTGACTCATGAATACGTAAAATATTTATTCGATTTTAAGTTCTGAGAGAAGTGATTTTGAATTATCTTGTGGTTTCTGGTATAGTAGAACCCTGATTCTCAGTCTTCTAGAAACCAGCAAATACAATCTGAAGTGATTGCCCATAACTAGAGGAATACCGCATGTTTATGGAAAAGTATTGTTGTCTGAGGTTTGCCTAGTTTTTAAGGTGTGTGGATATAGTCTTGAAAGATGTCTTAACTGAAGAAAATGTGATTTTCATAATGGGCAAGTAGCTCATGATTCTGCAAGAAGGAGAAAAAGGGGTTTTTTTCCTTGTCTTCCTGTGTGAGATTACTAAATAATAATCCTTTAAAGAATCTTTCGTTTAGGCTCAAGATAGTAATAAAACTCTTAATTTGGAATTCAGCAGCAGTCTGTCCTGTACAGATTATACATCTGTACTGTCTGATTAATTTTCACCATTTAGTTGAGTCATGTTTCTCTTAACTGATCTCTGAATTTAGCTAGTTTTCCTTCATCTGAAAGGGTCTTTGTAAATAACTAATATATAAGCATTATTCACATATGGAGCCACTTGGGGTACTGCATAACTTCTTAAATTACAAATTACTTGTTGAAACTAGTGTTTTTCTGGTGAATCTCTGCTTTCCTTCTCAAATTCTTGCTTCTTGAAACTAAACTTAATTTTTCTCTTTAATCTAGAAGTGACAGTATGTTCATGTTCAGCTGATGTGACTGCCAAGTTTGTGCTTCATGCTGTTCAGCTAGTGAAACAAAAAGCATACAGAAGTCATGAGTTCTACAAATTTTCATCCTTACCAGAAAAAGGATCAGTGACTGAAGCATTTCCTGTCTTAGTAAGTTACCTTAGGGTGGTGTGGGGAAAGAGAGAGAAAGTCATATGTCAGTGCAGTATAACATAACTCATTCTGGACTTTTTTGCCGAAGAAAAACCAAAACCCAAGAAATTATACAATTGTTACAGTTGTGAATGTATCTGGTTTTCAGTTTTGAAAAGATCTCTAATAGCTTGCTAGTGTTTCTTAATTATTTGGTAATGCCCTTATAACATGCGTTAATCTCTTCAATTTGTTGGTACTTGTTTATACAAACCAGTTTGTTTCCCTTTCAAATAGTGGCTATGACTTGTTGGATAGATTGAGTTCAGCATATTTTGCCTTTAGTGCTTAATGTGGTAGTCTGGGACATCTCCTTGATATTGAAGCCAGGTGATAACTGACTGGCTTATATTCATACTGCTTAGATACAGCAGGCTTAGCTTGAATAATGCTAGCTCAAGAGTCCAAAACAGAACCAGGGAGTGAGCTAACAGTTCAGGGGTCTGGGTGACAGAGTCCACTTCTCAAGTTTGTCCCCTGCCTTGCTTAATTTAGTTGTATAGCTCTAAGTGTAAGAGTGGTTATGATTTCTGTGCTATTCAGTCCCTTACCCTCTGTGAAAGTGTCAGGTGGGGGACCCTAAGCTAAGTTTGTCCCACTGACGCGTTGTGACTTTTATCATGTTAATTAAAAACAAACAAACAAATAACAACAGTAAAACCCCAACCAAACTACAACAAAAAAAACCCCAAACCTCCCAAGCTTCATGTCATCTTATTTAGGCAGAGAGTAAGATCTCTTTCTGATACACATTTTCTAGGGCACACATATTAAACTCATCTATGAACTAACCTGTCTGTGTAGTTTGAAGGATAGGAAAGGAAGATGTAACATTTAAAAGCTGTACCTTTCTCTGTAGGGTATACCCTGGCACTTTTTGTTTTGATGCGGTCATCAGTCATCCTATTATGTTGGAGCTGTCTTGTGTTTTCTGGACCAAGTATAATGTCTTACTTGGTACTGTACAAACCTATACAATTGGAGTAAATGGGACGTAACAGGGTCTTTTTTGAGCTATACTCCAAATTTTTTGGCTTGGGGTGAGGGAGGCTGGGGTGAATAGAAGGGGAAGATGGGAGCTTGAGTCTAACTTTCTGCTTTTGCTACCCAGGCTGGAAAAACCATTGAATTCTGTGTTGCTCGGTGGTGGGCAAGCCTTAGCGATGTTAGCATTAATTACACAATTTCTTTCCATGGTGTACTTTGTGCTACTCCTCAGCTAAACATGGTAAGTTTTCTAGAGTGGGGTTTTTTTTTAATTATTCTGAAGTCCTCTGGTATCTCAGAATAAAAAAAGCTTTTCTTCATTCCTGCCTGTATTTAGAAAGACTAAAAGTATCTTTATACAAGATGTTCATGTTTTCTCTTAAAAATAGGTAAATAGGAGTTCAGTCCCACAGAAATGCCTGTTACCATTATTTATGATTTTTTTCTATGCTTTTTCATTATAAATCATTAGGGGAAAAAATAGAAAGTAAAAAAAAAAAAACCCAAACAAAGAACCCAAACCCAACACCAATAGAAAGAACATACTAAAAGACTGAAATTGTAACTATACTTACACTAGCAAGTGTTTGTGTGAATAAACTTTGCTGGGACCACAGTTCTTGAACTTGAGTATCTAGACTACCATTGCTAAAAGACAATACGCTGCATACTGTTTTCAGAATAAAATGTCATTAAAATTTATTTTCTGTTCAGTGTTTTATTGAGATGTGCCGATTGGCTTGAGGTTCATCATTTAGGGCAATTGAAGGCACGGTGGATGGACAGTGTCATGATTCCTAAGGCTCTGTGATACTAAAGGGTTGAAAAAGTTGCTAAAAGCATTAGTATCATAATATTTACAGTACTTTGTCTTGCTCCTATGTTCTTTGCAGTCCTGTGCAACCTGGCTTGGCTTGACTTTGCCTCCCTCAGGAGAGGGCTCTCTTTGAGAGCTGAGATGGCAATACCTACATGAAGCAGCACCATATTAATTTATCCTGGCTCCTCCCTTTTTTTCAATGAAGGGCCAGAGCAAATTATAGCTGTCCCACTGGTGAATTTGGGTGTATTCAGGCTCTAAGAGCTGAATAAACTGGGGAAAAAAGAGTGGGTGCATTGTGCTACGGTACCAGGTCTTGAACCAGTAGGGCAGGAAAAGAAAGAGCTGGTGGTGGTGGTGTGCACAGCAGCTCCCCTGACCCCAGCAGGGTTACATCAACTGAATAATGGAGAGTTAAAAATGAGAGAATACAAATAGTTTTGCCCTTCCTTCTGGAGCACCTGTAACTTTCATAAAATAAATTTTAATAGTGCTGATATACTGGTGGCTTTGTCATGGGATACTGCTAGAAAAAAAGTTTTCAAATGATTTTGCCTATCACTAGCCTGTGTATGTAGTATTGTTTCTTTTTCGCGGAGTTAAACTATTCTGTAATAATAATTCTAAGCAGAAGCATCATAAAATTCTTGTTTTAAGATTCTAGATGAATAACACTTGTATTTATTGAATTACGTATTCAAAGAAAATCGTCACAAATGCACGAACAAAACCCAGCCCTGCCTGAAGTGTGACTTGTATAGTTCTGTACAAAGTACTTAAATTATTAAGGGGGGGAAAAAGTGTAAATAAGACTTTAGTTCCAATTGCTAAAGTTTTGCAAGTCCCAGTATATCTGCTGTTGTAAAATAGAGATAAGCTTGTAACACTTTCAAACTCACGCAGTATTACTTCTTATAGTATAGATAAATACAGCTTGTGTTGTATTTTTGAGGGACATATCAGATGGTCCACACCTGACGTTATAAGTGCACAGAAGCATAATTGTTATATATTCTTTCTTTAGCATGCTTCAGAAGGCATCGTACGATTTGATGTTCAGTCCCTGTTGAAGTATGAAGATATTGCTCCATGCATAAATCTGAAAAGCTGGGTTCAAACCCTCAGGTAGAGTTTCTGGGGAAGTGTATTGGGAAAGTGGAAAAACTGATCGTATGTAGTTAAAACAGTAACAAGTTAACAGTGAAATTTAGGATAACAACAATATTCTTGTCAAATTTTAAGTAGGTTTGGAAGCATCAATTAATAAAATTTCTCAGCATTCTCTTTTTTGGTTCCTTTTAACTTCAACAAAATTTGAGAATTATAGTGACTTTTTCCATACAAATTATTTTCCTTAAGCTAATTTTTTTTAGAAAACATTTACAAAAATATTCCATTGCTTCCAAAGGAGACACTTAAAGGTAAAAGGCACTTTAATATCTAAAGAAACAAATTGTAGAGTTATTTGGTGCTACTGTTTTGTTGTTTTGCGGGTTTTTTTAAGCAGCTGCTTCAGACCCTGCCCAGTTTTGATCTGGGAAGGCTGTCTTCCCTCTCTTGCTTGATTGGAAATGTTTTTGTAGGATCTGGTGCAGAATTTTGTGTGGAAGGTTGTGTTTATCCTGTTGTCAGTTTGACACATGCTGATTTGGAGGAAAAGCTTTGTTGGAAAATTCCTAACCAGTGCAGCAATTACTAAAGTCGATTGCTTCAGGAGGAAAAAGAAATGCTATACAGTTTAAGCAGTACTTTTAAGACTTGGGCCAGACAATTTCACAGTGGTCAGTAATCCAAAGTTTTCCATTATTTGGACCTCTCAGTGGAGACCTTGGGCTCTGTCGGGGGCTTTTGGATACTTGTAACTGGAATTGATGTTACTAGGAGTTTGTTTAATGAACATGCCACCTAATGTTAGATTCAGAAATATCCAATTTGATATGTCTTAAGTGAGGAACTAAAACAATCCCCTAATATATCTTTGCCTCATTCTTGGTTTGTAAAATGGAGATGCTCTTATCTCCTTGTAATATTTGAGGCACTAATCTGACAGTAAATGAACTGCAGTTAAGTAGACTAATGAGAAATATTTATGTATTTAAATTAAGGCATGAATAGTGTCTTTTGAATGAAGTAATGAGTCATAACACAGAGGAAAAAAAGCACTTAATGGTTTCACATTCTGTCTTGAGTTTCAAATGCTTGGAGGCAGGGTGAGTATTAGGGAGACGTATCATGTGTGGTATTACTCGGTTCTTAAGTCTTCTGTCAGCAGTCTATCTGGTGTCTGCCAGACTAGGAAACCTGGGTTAAATGGACCTGTGGTCTGACCCGGCACAGGTATTTTACTGGGTGACTAGTCTGTGCTCTTGGCAATGAAAAAGCTGACAGAATCTTATAGAAAAATCTTGATCATGTAAAAAAAGGTTGTCAGAATGAATTAAATGTAAACTTAAATGATGCCAGGCCACCCTCATTCTGCTATTCTTTATTTCCAAAGCCCTGATTTTCCTATATCATTATTATAGCCTATATTCTTTGATGCTTAAGATCTAAAGCGTTTGTGCTGCTCTGAACAATAGTTTGTCCTAACTGTATCTGAGTTAACATACACTACCTATGTAGTCCATGTTAACATTCTTCCGTGTTGCTACTCTGATTTCTGTAAGGCTTCTTACAGATTCTCTTCTGATATAACCTTCTATAACAAACAATTATCAACTGTTTATTCTGTCCTCTAATTACTGTGCCATTAATCTTTCAATCTATGAATAAAAGTGCTGATTGCAGCGTGGATACTAGAGATGTAAAGTAACCGGATTTTCTTCCTAATCCTGAAGTCTTTTGGTTTTCCTTTTTTTTTTATGGCCTTTAATTTTGAGCATTTAGACGTGCCTGCTAAGTTCTGTTGGCTTCTTTCTTTGGCAGTGTCTGTAATGTCACTAAACCTTGTTTTTGAACTGCCATTCATTTTAACTGGGGAATTTATGCTGCCTGGATAGTTACAATATTTTAAGAGATGTTACTGCATGTGCTGAATTCAGCTGTACTTCAGAATATGCTTCCGTTTAAGCAAGACAAATTTTGATAAAGGATACATGTTTAAGAGTACCTTCTGTTGTTGTTTGTTGTTTAACTGCAGACCGGTGAGTGCAAAAATAAAACCTTTGGGCTCCAGAGATATTTTACCAAATAATCGTCAACTGTATGAGATGATTTTGACCTATAACTTCCATCAGGTAAGGGTTATGCATTGTTTTTTAAAAGTCGTTAATAAACATAGCAATCTGGTTTTCTAAAACCAGATTTTAACTTTAACTAGCTTTCTGTCAGAAACAAGGTCTAGATTCACACTCTAGACTCTCTACAGTCAAAATTCTAATTTGGTTCTCTTTAGCAGCTACTGTTGCTTGAAACAGGCTTTAGTTCAGGTATCCTTCTGAATATGTATGTAAGGATTGTACTTGTTTTATTCAATAGTGGATTAAATGTTTTGACCTTTCTTTTAATAGCCTAAGAGTGGAGAAGTAACTCCAAGCTGTCCACTTCTTTGTGAATTGTTGTACGAATCTGAATTTGATAGTCAACTGTGGATTATTTTTGACCAGAACAAAAGACAAATGGGTTCAGGAGATGCCTATCCACACCAGGTACAGAGTAATGTATTTATTTTACATTCTGTTTTCTGCACAGTGTGAAAACTTTCATTCTTTTTGACTTCCCAGGCCTGCTGTTAGCTACTAACATTTCCTGATGCATAGGTATAATGTTCTTATATCTTCACAAGAAGACAGGTTCAATGGTGATGTATTTGTATGAAAAAAAGTAGTGACAGGTTTGTTTCCATGAAATAGAACATTGGTTTTTGTTTTTTTTTTCTCTTCCAAGGAAGGAGAAAGAGTTATGGTGTGTTTTATTTCTACAAAAAGCTGTTAACTTGTGATTTCTTGTGATTTTGACTGGTGCTTCTCAAGAAGTTAATTCAAGTTCTTGTTGTCTTTATGTTTGGGTTTTTTACAAAGATGATACCTTGAACTTTTCTATTTAAGGTGGAAAGGATCCATTATTTTTTCTGTAGTCTGACTTGTCCGCCGATAGATCAGAGGCTTCTGTATCCATGAAGGCTGTCTTCTGTGCTGTTGATGTCTTCAAACAGCCTTTTAAATGCTATAGCTTGGTTTACTTCCTGTTGCTGTCTTTCAAAGGGAGTTTTTTTGCACAAGACTTGTAGATACTGTACCCTCTGTGGGAATCTCTGCTGGAACAGACTGTGTGTCTAGATGGGGGGTGGGGGGGTAAAAAAGAAGCACAAGAGAAACATTTTCCATAGTTTTTTGTTTTGAAGCTATTTTTTACCAATCCAAAATCACAGTTGAACTTCATCAATGGAATGTTTATTTTGATAGATTGATCATTCTGGAAGTGTACAAAAGATCAACTTTAAAGCATGTCTTTTGAATCTTATAAATGAATTTCAGAAATCGCTTCATTTTAATTTCTATTCCTTAACCTGCATTTTTAAGGTGCTATAAAATCTAAAAATCACCAGAGTAGTCTGTTATCTATGCCTGGTGGACCACCACGCTGTAAATATCTGGTGTTGTGCATCATAGAACGATTCTAAAGCAATTCAAAATTATTTAGTCCAGAAAGAAATACCAACAGGAAGCATGACTCCCTGACCCAGGAGAGGGAGATTCTGGGAGCAGGGTAGTTCAGATTATTATCCCTTTTTACTTAGGGCTGCCTTTTGTATTATAACAGCAGCAGCAGAAAGGAAACTTAGCATGCTACTGCTCAAAACATCCACGTGGTGCCCCTTTAGGTTCATAGAAACAGGAGAATGTTTTCAAAACTAAGACTTTGAGAGTGTGGGGCTTGGGGTTTGGGAAGTGTGGGGGTTGGGGTTTGGGGGGGGGGGGGCTTTTTTTTTAAATAAATGGAGATTGTTATCTGCATATTCCTAACTGAATAGGATAATAAATATAATAAATAACTGAAGAGTCTGTCAGCTCTTTAAACTGCAGCCTTAAATCTCACAGGAATACTGGGTCCCTCAGTGTGAAAGCTGGTACAATGTTTGATACAGTAGAAAATAATCCTGTGATCTAAACCACAGAGCACCCAAAGTTACATAGTAAACTGAAAGTGTATCAAGGCAAACCTGCTAGAAGCTTTGAACTGAAAGTCTAGCAAGAATCTGATTATTATTTGAGCAGTTGATAAGTGTTAGAATGGGAACAAATTATGTCAGCCTATTTTGTGGTCTGAAAACTTAATTTTTTTTTCAGTCAATCCGAAATATGTTTTGGCTGCTATCAAGTCTTGAAAGCACTCTGTTTTCAGGAGATTCCAAAACTAAGCAATCTAGCATATTTTAAACGGCTAGAGCTATATGGATCAAGAAGAACATGACAGTCTTATTTCTGGGTTTCTTTGTGAATGGTGAAGTATTTAATCTTGACATTTATGAGAACTTCTTTCTTTCAGTATTCTGTGAAACTGGAAAAAGGAGATTACACTATTCGGTTACAAATTCGTCACGAACAGAACAGTGAGCTGGATCGCATCAAAGACCTTCCATTTATTGTTTCTCACAGGTTGTCTAGTACCTTGAGCTTAGATATTTATGAAAACCATAGCCTTGCTCTCTTAGGGAAGAAGAAATCCAACAGTTTGACATTACCACCAAAACACAGTCAGCCATTCTTTGTTACATCTCTGCCTGATGACAAGTAAGTTACTGAAGTCCTGTTTTTCTCATCTACATCTAACCAGCTGCCTCTGCACCTAGCTAAAATGATACTTTGATAGTGTCTACCTGTTTAGGCTTGGTAATTCCTCTTGTGTTGCTCTTTCACTCTGGGTTCTTTATTGTAGTCCCCGTGGAACATTTATCAACCTGGTTTTAACATTGAACTTTCTTTCTTTGACTAGAATACCTAAAGGAGCAGGACCAGGATGTTATCTTGCAGGAGCTCTTACACTGTCTAAAACAGAACTTGGAAAGAAAGCTGTGAGTATTTGAGATGGATGATGGCTTCTTTTTCTGAAACTTTTGAAGCGAGTAAATGGCATGCCAGGAAGTGCTGTATTTCATCGTTTTAGTATTTTAAAGAGCACTAGGTTTAGTAACATAACGTATTCTAGAAGCAGTTGTTTCATTATAAAGTCAGAGTAACTTCTAAGTAGTTCTATTTTTATTTCCATCTTATATTTTCAAATTTAATTGCGTTTTCTAAATTTTGAATTCTAATTCTTTCGCTCTGAATCCTTGTATTTCTGGAAGCAACTGCTTTTTTGTTGGTGTGAAGCCTTTAAAAGTGATTTTGTGTAATTGCCTAGCTTAGCATAATTTTTGAATGAAAAACACGTACATATATATTGTTTTGTGCATGTTGGTTCTCTAATAAACAGCTATACTCTTCCTTGCATGCATACAATTTTCAGCAAAAATATGTACTGTCTTAACACCTACATGTTACTGTTACAAAGTAGTAGGAATTTTGCTGACTCAAATGCATAAGCAGATATTCTTACCTGCTGCACACTGATGTTGTCAACCACTAATATGACTGTATGCTCCAACAGAATGATGTAAGATCTCTGTATGTGATGCTAGAAAAAAGCTGTAGGGTTTTTTTGCTCATAATGCAGCATCCTGTAAAAACTGGTTTCTAACTTGTATGAATCTGTAGTGCAACAGTGATTAGAGTAACCAGATCGCTCTTGTGTGTATCTGGTGCTAAGGTATTTAGGAGGTTCCCTTAGCTATTTTTAAATAGATGGCAAGGCTGAGAAAAAATTTGAAGCAATGCTGGTGATTGTTAGTATTTAGAGGTAGTTCATCTATGTCCGTATATCACTAGATGTGACTGAACAACATGTATAAAACTAGAGTATGTTTTCATAGAAAATAAGTTTCTGTGATTAGGTGGGCACATACCTTTTTAGATCTTGTTGAGTAGAAAAGTTTAATTCATTCAATCTGATTTGGTTGTAGGTAGTACTTTTGGGGCAGATTGCATGTAACTGCAGGTTAGATAATGTCTGTCAGGAGAATTTATGTATCAATGAGGAAAACCCCAGTAATTAAGAACTCTAAAATACTTAGTTTTATAATAAAATACTTTTATTTCTTTGTGATTCCGGCAAGGTTGCAAGTATACTTTTATGAAACCCATGGTAAATCCATTACAGTAGTGTAGTATAGTTTCCCTAACTTGAATTCTGCACCATTTCCTTGAACTATCGGTTGTAATTTTCATCTGTTTCATTTTAAAACCAGACTAAGTGGTTATATACAGTGATTTCTGGCATGGGAAGTAGGAGGTAGGTAGGTATTGCCAGTCAAATTTCATGTGATGAAGAATGCTTAAGAGCTTACATGGAGAGAAATTCTAGCTGAGGCGTGTCTCATGTCATAGTCTAAGGCATTACTGTTATGGTCATATTTTACTGGAAAAAGGATGGTATCAAAAAGCATCAGGTACTTTCTGCTGCCTTTAGTGATCCTCAGTATGTACCAGGAGACAAAAAAGGAGAACTAGGCAGCAAAGTTGTCTCTAGGTCAGCAAGTGGATGCAACGTGAGGGAAAAATCTATCTAATTTCTGTATATTTATTATGAAATAGAACAATGCCACTAAACAGTCAAAATCTAAAATCTACACTTTTGAGGCTGAATTTCTGTAATTTATTAATTTAAGCTAAGTGGTTAACAACACTTGCTTGTCTTACAGGAATAATGGACTGTATACACAATAATGCATTGTTTTATTAATTTTAAAAACCTGAAAGAGCATGCTTTAAGAGCATGTTTGATCATAGATATGACTCTCTAAAAGTTTAAAAATTTGTAGGTTGTAAGTATAACCATAATTGTACAGAGAAGGTGTCTCCATCCTGTGTGGTGTGTGCATGTTTTCTTACAGTATGTTATTCTAACTCCCAGGGGCAGTCTGCAGCAAAGCGACAAGGAAAATTTAAAAAGGTACTGAATGTTAGTTTTTGAAAAAGATATACTTAAGTCTTTTTGCATATGACTTAAAGAATTTGTCTACCAGTATTGTTTTTTGATTTGTCTCCCTCATCTACCTGCTTAGTCCTGAGCTATTTACTTCAGCACCTTAAGTATGTCTACTGGTAGAATGACAAAACACTACTGTAATACAAAGCTGAGAGGCACGTGAGCATCTGGATACTTCTGCAATAAGTGCTGTAAAAATGCATGTGGTGATTAGTGGTCTGTAATTTTTCTTTTTATGAAATACTCAGGAATCTTCAGTGTTTGTGGTCAAGATTTTCTGTGGCAAGTGTTTGCCTATTCTATTCTGTCTGGAAATTGAGAACTGAATACAAACCTAACACTTTGATGTAGAATTGAATATCTAACTGTATACCAAGTCTACTGAATTGAAGAGCTGGCTTTATTACAGTCATAAAAAACATACTGTAGCAAGAAGTTTTTTTCTTAGGAGGGATGGACTTGATTGAAAAGTCTCTCAATTCATCATCCTACTCAGATTGAATATAACTTGTTATAGGCTAGAGTTTATACAGTGATGGAGCAGGTAGTAGAATTTACAGAAATAATTTTGGAGCGTGTATAAGATATTTCAGGTAGGGAGTGAGTGACTTTTAACATAGCACAATATTAAACACTGCTTTCTCATATTTTTACATTAGGTTAATATAATATTCTGCCAGTGGTCAGAGACTGAAACAGCATTTATTAAAAAAAAAAGAAACAAAACAACAAACAAAACCAAAACCAACAAAAAAACCCAAAGAACTATTTTAATAGACTACCTTTATAAGGCTACTGGTTTATTTTTCTTGTTTTGTTCTTGAGTTGTAGGGCTATTTACATTCTTTTGTTTTCAAGGTACAGTGTTCTGGAGTGACATGCAAATTAGTCAGGATTCTTGTTAGAAATAAGGCATGAGAGTCATGAATAACACAGTTTATTGCTGTAATCAGTTATTTTGTTAATAGTGAGCTGGTAACTGAGCCTGCTAACTTACTCCGGTCTTGGTGTAATAACTGTGTGGGAATGTGATTAGGCTTTACAAGAAGGATTTTAATGCGCGTTGCTGCAATTTTATTTTCATACTGCATCTGAAAATTATGCAGATCACTTTTAGAAAGATGATTTAAAATCCCATGTGAATGCATGGCTTCCTGATGAATAGGGGTATAAAATCTTCGCTAAGTGAATCTCTAACAAGGGAGTTAAACTCTAATCAGAATTTAATTTGCATAATAAAATCTATTAAACAGATCCAAGAGGTTGCATGTTCTGGTTTTTCTTTTGTTTTTCGAACAGAGTTTTGTGTTCAGATCTCAGCAGTGTATACCCACCCAAGCCAAAATAAAAACTGTTTTTCTTAATACTTCCACCTATTATTCATAAGAGGCATCAGTGTACTAGCAGCAAATAAATAAAACATAGTGTATTTGAGAGCATTGATCCGTAAGAGCTCCATTAATGAATGTATTTTTCTGAGAATCCAACTTTGAGGGCCTCCTAGTTTACAAGTTTTGAATATTTACCCTGCCCTGTCATAAGTTTACATGTGGTTAACTTAAGTTGTTTTCGAGCATGGAAAACCTGTTTACATATTTCTTTTGTGACCCAGTCAGTCAAAAAGGTGTGTGTGGATTTTTCATATTTTCCACAGACAAGTCCAGGCCCTCTTGTAGGATCAGGAGTGTTAATTTACAAGTCCCATTTTTATTTTATGTTTGTGTTTTGCTCTGATACTGGTGACTAGTCTGTGGAAAGTGCCTTTTTTTTTTTTAATTATTTTTCAGCTGAGGAGGAAGTACTTTATAAATAAAAATATAAATAAAAGTACTTTTATTTTCACAGAATCACAGAATGGCTGAGACTGGAAGGGACCTCTGGAGGTCATCTGGTCTAATCCCCCTGCTTGAGCAGGGCCTCCTAGAACTAGTTTCCCAGGACCATGCCCAGACAGCTTTTGAATATCTCCAAGGGTGGAGACTACGCAACCTCTCTGGCAACTTGTGCCCAGTGTTCAGTCACTCCCACTGTGAAAAAGTGTTTCCTGATGTCCAGAGGGAACCTCCTGTGTTTCTGTTTGTGGCCACTGCCTCTTGTCCTCTTGTCCTGTCACTGTGCACCACTGAAAAGAGTCTGAATTTCTCTTTCACCCTCCCTACAGATATTTACACAGATTGACGAGATCAATCCCCAAATGCTCCCCACCCCTCCACCCCCCAAATGCTTTCTCTTCTCAGTCCCAGCTTTCTCAGCCTTCCCTCATAGGAGAGACGCTCCAGTCCCTCATCTTTGTGGACCTTCACTGGACTCTTTCCAGTACGTCCATGTCTCTCTCATACTGGGGAGCACAGAACTGGACACAGTACTCCAGGTGTGGCCTCACCAGGCTGCTGAACAGAGGGGGAGAATTACTTCCCTTGACCTGCTGGCTACGCTCTAGCTAATTCCGCCCAACACGTGGTAGGCTTTACTTGCTGCAAGGGCTCACTGCTGACTCATGTGCAATTTGTTGTTCACCAGGACTCCCAGATCCTTTTCTGCAGAGCTGCTTTCCAGCCTGTCAGCCCCCAGCCTGCACAGTTGCATGTGGTTATTCCATCCCAGAGGCAGGACTTTGCATTTGCCTTTGTTGAACTTCAGAAGGTTTCTACCAGCCCATTTCCAGCCTGTCTCTGTCTCTTTGAGGAGCAATCTTCTCCTCCATCATCCAGATCATTAATGAAGATGTTGAACAGGATTTGATCCAGTATTGATCCCTGGAGTACATTGTTAGTTACTGGCCTCCAACTGTGTGCCACTGATCACCACCCTCTGGGCCTGGCCACTCAGCAGGTTTCAATCCACCTGACTGCTCATCCAGCCCATGCTTCAACAGCTTCTCTGTTTCGCATGAGAGCAGTTTGAGGTTACGCCAGGAAATAGCAGCCTAATTTTCCAAAGCGGATAGTTAATTCTTTTATAACTGGACAAAAATGTCAGTGGGTTCTTTCCACAGAATAAGCAGGTGTCTTTGTTTTACTAGACACATACAGCAGAATTGTATGCCTAATCCATAATTTTCTGCTCGAAGAGCTATTCTGGGGAACTTAATTTTATCTAAAAAAACCCCAAACCCGAAATAAAACCCTAAACAACCCTTGGGCATGGGTTTTTACTTAATGTCTTCCTATTTTCAGTGTGTCTGGACTTAAAAATAAAAAAAAGAAAAGAAAATCCTTTCTCTCTGACTACTGAACCTGTGATATGTATGAAGTTCAGAATTCAGTGATGTTTTTCCTTTGAACTGATCCCCACTGAAGTAGAGTGCCCTACTGTCGCGGCTTGGGAAGCTGATGTACCCTTAGAAGTGCCCTTGGTCTTTAATGGGGAGGCATGTGCTAAACAACCGTGTGAAAAACAAATTGGTTCTATGTACCTTTCTTCTTTCACAACCTAACTTTTGTAATGCAGTTACATCTGATTATTTTTCCTCCCTTGTCTCCAAGTTTTCTCCTGTACACAGTTAGAATGAAAATAGATCATTGACTTTTTCTGGTCTGTAAGAATAATTTTTTTGTTGTTTCACATAATGCAGCTTTTGAACAGCCATATGTAACAAGTAGCTGAGAGAGAAAATTTCTACATCTTTCTCCCTACTCTGCCATCCTTTCCTCCAGTTTGAAGCAAAAAATGCATTATGCAGATATTGATAAGTACTAGTGGAAGACTAATAAATACCATTGTGAAGTCAAATGTAAAAGGATTACTTCCTTTCAGCATTAAGACACTATCCCTGTTTAATCAGGAGGCCTTCAAAAATAAGATGAAGTACATGTCTGATTTAATTTTGTGTAAGCCTGACTGGTGACTTCAAGAAACTTCATTCATTTTCAATTAAGTAAGAGTATTGCCGTAAAAATAAGCAATGTTGCACAAATTGTATGCATCTTAAAGTAGATACGAATTCCATATGCACAGTCAACTGTGTGTGTATGCAGATGTGCATGATATTTATTAAATGGAAAATGAGACCTGGGATGTGGTTAGTTTTACTATGAATGCTTTAAAGTACAAATAACAATAGTTCATATGTCTTTTCCACATAAAGTACCAGACGTTGAATCATTGGACAAAAATTTAAATTTTAATCTTTAAACAAAATTAACTGTTAATTAAGCTCTTTTAAGAGGTGACTGTTTTGAGGGCATTGTACATATTGTTGATGTATGCAGTTTGTAGTTCTAGTTAAAAGTAAGCTCACTGAGGCTTATCAAACTGTGCACAGAGTGCACAGACCAAAGTGCATATCCTACATGCTTCCAAAGTTTTTAATATTGCTTAATTTTTTTTTTTAGAGGATAAACAAAGGCAACTTTCTCATTAATTTGAAAGTTTCCTTAAAGTAATTTTTTCAATGGATAACATGCTCGCTCGCTGCCTTTCTCTGTTTATAGCTCTGTCTTTTTATAGGTGTATACATAAAATCAAATCCAGTACACTGCTCTAGCAGTTCTGTTGCTGTGGAACAGTTAGAGTGAAATTTGAATAAGAAAACAGATTAAAGCGCTGAATTGTGAAGAGTTGCCTTTCTTCTCCTTAATCTCTAATGATGAATGTTTCTGTAATGGCAATGACAGTGTCATTCTGGGATCTTCTGGTATCTAGGGGGTTGCCAAGTTTTATAAATTATGCTAGTGTTTACAGACAGAATAAAGAGAAGAAAGAAGCCTTCAGTCCATCTTAGGGTCTTGTGATAGTCTAGTTAAATGTGATAAGCACCTAAACCTTATTTATCCCATGAAATGTTTGATGTCTGTAGAGAAGAGAGCACCTCTTTTTCTGTAAGCTCTTTGGAAAAAGGAGAGTGCCTAGGTCTGAAGCTCATTGTTTTCCTTTCAATAGTCATAGCTTGTAATGCTTGCAGAGTCTCATGAGACCAAAAGTACCTAGCTGAGAGAATGGGGAGATGACATTTTACTGTTGATGGTTTAGCTACCTAGAATTAGTCTCTTAAATGACAGTGTTCATCCACATAACTGGGATTTTGTTAATGTAATTGCACTAAGTTTGAAACTTAAACCAGCGTAGTAGAGCCTTCTCATATAGACAAGGCTTGAGAATGCAGAGGCCTTTTAGATACATAACTTCAAACATACGTTGCCAAGTAAGACCGAAGAGGACTTTCAGGACGGAAATTCTGAAATATTAGAAGAATATTTCTAGGAAGGCAGATTTCTTTCTTAGGAAAGTATGTCTCAATAGGGGACGTCTTTTAAAAAACACTGTAAACTACTGATTCAGATTTTTGTACTGGACTAACTTCTTAGGCATCTTAAAATGTTTGGTTTCCTTTAGTGAACTCCATTGTTGCTTTCTACCGTTCTCATTACCTTAGCCAGGCCCATACCATGTTCCTGACTTCTGTATCTTCCACTACATGTGCTTGCCTCCATGCCCAGTTTTATCATGCTCTGGCCTAGGTCTTGCTGAAGTCTTATTTAGGTGTACTGCCTGGTCATGCATTTCATACTTGAAATGCAGGTGTGCAGGGTAGTTCTTGTGAAAGCTACATTTTAATGTAGGTTAGTGATCTAAACTAAGTTTTTAAAAAAAAAAAAAAGTACATGTAAATTTTGTGGTTCATCTGTGATTACATATTAAGTAGCTGGCAAAATTGTTTTAAGGGAATATTGATGTCACTTTCTCTTACCAGTATTGTTTTCAGTAACCCATAGTAAGCTGCTGGTCTCTTTGAACCATCAATTCAAATAAAATTGTTCTGCATCAATGTTCTTGAATAGTTTCAGAAGTGTAATGTTGAAGTCCATTGTTTCAAGGTTATACATAGCAGTTTCTAACAGTCACCTTTTTACTCACTATTTAAGTAACCTGAAATAACTCCATCTTGTGCACAAGATTTCATTTCATTATGCAACACTGACCTGGTTTATGGGAAACGTATTCCCACAAATGTATTTTGGAATAATTGGTATGAATAATTAAATTGCCACAGCAATTGAGCATGCAACACAATGTTTTGCACAATGTTGCAACAGAGTAATGGTATCTGGAGGATTTATACTTAAGTGATCTTCTCTGCAAAATATCCTATATGTAAAATACCGGGACATGTGCCCTCGCTGTTTGGGGAGAGGCTTTTTTAAAAATTACAGCATTAAAACCAAAACCAGCAAAATGGCCTGCCCCAGCAATTGTAATGTTTTAGAAGCAATGACAGAAATATAATGGTGGCTTATTTCCAAATTTATATGTAAGTCATCTTAGGACATGGACTTCAGAGCATGGTCTAAGATCAGTTAGGATTTTTCTTTTAAATACCTGTAGCTGATTTTCTCATGGTAATTGTTGACTAGTGTAGCATGAACTCAAACTATAGTGATATTTCTATGCTAGCATATAGGGTTTAAAAAAATCTTGCTGTTGTGTCTACTTAAATTTGAGCACAGGTACAGGTGAAACGGGGAAGTCTGTAGCAGCAAACTGGAAAACAGTTGGCTGTGGATACATCAGCTCATTCAGTAGGCACATGGAAGAAGTCTTGTCTCAGAAGGAATAAACTTGTGTATCCTATGGCATGACTCATGTTGCTGCTAAAAAATGGCATGACTCATGTTGATGCTACTCTGGTACTATTTTTTAGAATTCAGTCGTCTTTATGTATTTTTTTATTGCCAGATTTGTAAGATAGGATCTCTAACTGATTTTTTTTTCCTTTGCTTTTTAACCAAGTTATTTGCTTTTTTTAAACAAAAAAAAAACCCACCTCACCCTTCTGATTCCCTAACTAATATTATGTAAAATTATATGAATACAAAAATGTCAAACTTGCTAAATTTTGGGCTTTCTTGTCTTACACCCAGTGTGCTGTTTTAATATTTACATCCTTGCATTGCTTAAAATAAAGAGTTAAAGCAGTTCCTGAATTCTTAATGACTAATACTTTTGCTCTCAGAATCCTTACTCACTGTATGCGTAGCTCAGAGTAGTTGCTTGCTATGATTTAGCTTTTATATAGCATCAGAAAAAAGTGTACTGTATCCCTCTCAGTATGTGTCTCTTTTCCCACCTCCAGGATGTCCTTACTGTTCACTATCACCTGATACCATCACCATCAAAGAGTAAAAATGGCAGCAAAGAGAAAGAAAGAGAACAGGAAAAAGAAAAAGATGTAAAAGAAGAATTTGCTGAAGCTTTAAGAGATCTAAAAATACAGTGGATGACCAAGTATGTCTGCTGTCATGACTACGCAAGCTTGAAGCAGCTGTAAAAAAAATATTCAGAATCTGTACTTTCATGCTATGTCCTCCTCTCTTCTAGGCTGGATACCACTGACATGTATAATGAGTTGAAAGAAGCGTTTCCTAATCATCTTCCATTGTACGTTGCAAGACTTCATCAGCTGGATTCTGAAAAGGTTATATAACACTTTTTAAACTTGATTTGTCTCCATACGTCCATGTAGCCTAAACAACTGAATCTTTCTTCGTACATGTTTGGTCTTGAAGTGACTGCCATAGCTGTACTCAGTACTATAAAGCAGAAATTCCTAATTAGATTGACAGCTGCCTCCCTAGCTGACTTAATCCCACAGCAGAATGAAAGAAAGTACGCCTACCTATAGTATGTTTGCTTATCATTTACTCCTTGTTAAGTTAAACACATCATAAGCTTCCTTACTACTTTAGGCTGCAACAATATTATTCTAAATGGCGGTTACTGAAACAACCACACATCCCATTCTGCTCCTCTACTGGATTGGTAATTTCTTCTAGCAGAATTGCTTGGACAACTGAGGACAGTAACCTCTTGAAATGACACAGCTAAATCAACCATCTGTCATTGTCCTCAAAAATGAGAACTGTGAACAGAGAAGTTTACATATGTCTGCTTTTTTTATCTTTAAGATAAACAGCTTTCTGTATATGTCAGTAGCTTCAATATTTTTCTGTTCTATTCTGATTTCATATTTATTTCTGAAATTAACTGCCACCATTATTTAAGAGGATTAATTTGTACTGAAGGGTGGTTTTCTTTCTGTAAAGTCTGCATTTTGCATATACCCACCTCATATTTTACAGTTTGTTTTCAGTGAAATGGCCTACATATGTGGGAAATCTTGATAATGCAGACTTCTTACGAGTTTTTTTGAAACAAAAATTGGAGAAAGTGGAGAAAAGGATATGTTGAATTATCTAATGTTACTTCTGCATACCTTTGCAGTTATCCTAGTGTTAGTTGATTCTACTAACACAAGTAGTGTGATTTCATAGTGCTAAACACCTTTTTTATTCTTTTAGGAACGTATGAAAAGACTTGATGAAATTGTTGAAGCTGCAAATACTGTAATCTCTCATATTGATCAGACAGCATTAGCAGTGTATTTTGCCATGAAGACTGATCCCAGGCCTGATGCAACTACTATAAAAAAGTACCTACCCAGTAAATAATTTTCTTGCATCCTATTTCTGTAATCTATGTACTTTGTCTCTTCTTATAAGAAATGGAATGACTATAACCTTTTTGAGTAACTTGTGTTATTTTTTGGGGCACAGGTAATTTCAAATTTGACTGCAAAATTATTTTGTTCTCTTATTATATCTCCAGAATGCAGGAACACCGAAACCTGCAAATTTTTACTTAGAAATATTAAATAAAATAAACAAGGGTGCTTTCAGGATTTAAATGTGTCAGAAAAATGGGGTATTAAGTTTTTGTATCAAGCTTAATCTCAGATCAGAGGGACCACTAGAATATCGATATAGAGGGGTGTGTTTTGAATGCTACCTGCCTTTTCATAATTCTTTGCAACCCTTTGGATCTGTATTTGAAGACAAAGTTGACAGCAGTCTAAGAAGTAACTGCTTGCAGAAGATTTCATTTGTGAAATCGTGATGACCATACTTGTGCTTCAGAGTATTTTTGAGACCCTTTTTTTTCTTTAGTTTTAGATTGTTCCTCTGAATTACCGGTATATACGCGAGCATATATACCATTTATCCTTAGAAGAAAGTATTTTGAAGGTGACATTCTAGTCTGGAGAATAAATGGTGGATTTCACAGCGTGTGGCATGGTGCTGGTTTAGTTGCAAATAGAGCAGCAGATTTGAAGATTAGGCCCTTAAAATGGGAGACACATGTGTTGATTATTTTAGATAAAATACCAGGTTTCAATTGTAAAACTAGTCTGTCTGTTCTAGCTATCCTGAATATTTGTGTATAATTCTAGAATTGCTGATATAAAAGCAAAGCTATGACATAATAAACTTTATTCTAAACATTTCTTGGTAAGGTGACCCATTAGGTCACGTGGTTGAATCTAACATCTGATTTGACTCTCCCTGTTTATAATGCCAAGAACTATGAAACTGTATTTCTAGATGCTGGCTTATTCAATTTTAGAATCCTGAACTGCCCTTACCTTAAGACATCAAAAGCATTTCAGACTTAGAAGAATGATTGAGCTTGTTTAATGTGTAGTGTCTCTAGGTAAATTTTTACCATTAGTTTAATTTATAGTAAACAGCCATGCTTTAAAAATTATCTTTGTGCTTATTTTCATTTTGTGGGTACTAACTGCTGTAAACTTTTTAGCCTAAGTTTAGTACAGCACCGATTCTGTTCTTAATGAGGTATCTGCAAAAGGTCCTTAATATTTTTCACACTGTTTTTTTCTAGTGAAATGGAGAAACAGAAGACTACTTTAGTGGATGCACTTTGTCGAAAAGGAAGTGCACTGGCTGACCAGCTTCTTCATCTGCAGGCCCAAGAAGGGGCTGCTTCCAGTGATGCAGAAGGCAAAGATGAGGATCATGAGAGCTGCTCAGAAGCTTTGACAGAGACATTCTGGGAAACAACAAAATGGACTGATCTTTTTGACAGCAAGGTAAGAGAGCAGAGCAGATTTTTTTGTCTTTTGCATGTTGGGTTTTTTGATGGTTTCCCCTGGAATTATGCACCACCTTTGTGTGCACAGCCTCACACATTCTTCCCTTCTACTTTTTCATGTCGCCGTATGTTGTGCTTCCTTAATGACCTTTTTCCACAGAGGTTTTGCCAAGCCTGTCAAAATCCATGGTAAGCCTGTTTCTGTGCATGTGAATGTAGAGATTAAGGGAAGGATATAGAACAGTACCGGATTTCCATGAAAAAGCTGCTTGCTTTATTGAATTGCTTCTTTCTGTACCTTTCAGGGAGTATTTTTGATTAACCTCTGCGCTGTTCTAGCTGTACACACAGAAGTGTGCAGCATCCCTACTCTGTTCAGTGCTGCATTCTATAGCCTCTTCTACACTATGGACAAGAGAAGTTTTGTGTTTTGCTGTCAGTAATGTCTGTAGAGGTAAAGGAAGAAACCCTTGGAAATAATTACACTTACATATTTATTAGCACAGATTTCCCTGTCGTTTCAAGGTTCCTAATCCTGAGATTTAAGTGTTTGTCTGCTTCATTTAAGACAGCTATTCCAGAAGGAAAAAAAAAATCCACTGTAGGTGATTAGTTATGTAGCTTTTAATTTACAGAGTTTATGACTTTATGTTTAACTTTTGAGTTATTGAGTATTAATTAGTTGCTGTACCTAACTCTTGCATATGGGCTGTGTTTTAGTGGAAGATGAAGTGACCAATGTATTTGTTTATAATTGAGTTAAATTGCCAAAGCATTTCAGTTACAAAAGGAAAACTTTGAAATTTAAAAAAAAAATGCTTAATT
The DNA here is from genome assembly GCF_000699105.1 of Pygoscelis adeliae. NCBI lineage: Eukaryota > Metazoa > Chordata > Aves > Sphenisciformes > Spheniscidae > Pygoscelis > Pygoscelis adeliae. Next base: position 3,365,205 of record NW_008825618.1, read on the forward strand.
TCCTTGACAGTAAATAATCTTCCCGGTAAGAACTTGTGCTTTAGCCAGAGGCCTGAACAAGAAGGTTGATGGTGGTTACCCTCGCTTCTTTTAATGTATTTGTTCTTGTACACCTACATCTTTTTAGCATTCCTCTTCTAATCTGTAACTGATTATAATATCCTGTGGTAGGAGACTTTGTGCTTTAATCATATTGTCTGGCACATGATTTTCTTGCTGCCTATTTGTAAATACGGTACTGTATTCCAGTATAGTGACCCCTGGTTTACTTCTGACTTTTGATTTTTAAAGCTGATGGGAATAATTTCAGTTGAAAAACTGCCAATATAGACATCTTATGGGGAGTTTATCACTCTCTGTTGTGGTTTTTTTTTTTCAAGACAGATAGTGATTCCTGGCACTCTTGAGCTGTGTGCTCTGGGCCTGGAATCAGTAACTCTGATTTGAATCGCACAGATTAGGGATTGAACCTGTCTCTTTGACTGCCTTAACCATGGATTTGCCTAAGTGCATATTCAAGTTTTGCTCTGAAAATTGATGCTGCTGTGTGGTTAAATTTGTACTGAAAGGCCAACAAATCTTTTTAGATTTTTGTAGCGTTTCATATGGAAATAACTTCCACCCTGTTTACGCAGTATGTTTGTCTGCTTTTCCCTCTTGGTTTTACTAGTCAAATTAAAGCCTAAACTGATTGACTGTCATGAGCCCTACACAGCTACTTGCTCACCCCCCGCAGCAGAACGGGGAGGAGAGTCAGAAGGGTAAAAGTGAGACAACTCATGGGTTGAGATAAAGACAGTTTAATAGGCAAAGCAAAAGCTGCGCACACAAGCAAAGCGAAACAAGGAATTCATTCGCTACTTCCCATCGGCAGGCAGGTGTTCAGCCATCTCCAGGAAAGCAGGGCTCTATCATGCATGATGGTTACTTGGGAAGACAAATGCCTTAACTCTGAACGTTCTTCCTTCCTTCTTCTCCATATCTTTTATTGCTGAGCACAACGTCATATGGTATGGAATATCCCTTTGGCCAGTTGGGGTCAGCTGTCCAGCTGTGTCCCCTCCCAACTTCTTGCGCACCCCCAGTCTGCTCGCTGGTGGGATGGTGTGAGAAGCAGAAAAGGCCTTGACACCGTGCAAGCACTGCTCAGCCATAGCTAAAACATCGGTGTGTTATCAACACTGTTTTCAGCACAAATCCAAAACATAGCCTGTAGGAGCTACTGTGAAGAAAATTAACTCTATCCCAGCCAAAACCAGTACACTGAGGATACTTTTAGCCCAGAAACATTCTAGAGTGCTCTGGGTATTTTAAATGGGTGGCTTCTGAAAATGGAGAAAATGAACCTGTCATACTACAGCCTAATGACCCCTGGGGTACATCTTTGTCCTGTGCTTTTCTGCAGCCTTTCTGTCCTGTACCCATACATACCCTCACTTACTCAACCCTGCCTGGCCCACATACAGTTTATCTTCAATGTTCTCTTCCTGATGGACAAATTGCCCTATATCAGTACAGTTATGATTACTAGTATAAGTAGTATTACGAGGGCCACAAAGATGATTAAGGGACTGGAGCATCTGTCGTATGAGAGGCTGAGAGTGTTCACCCTGGAGAAGAAAAAGTTCAAGGAGATTTTGTCTATGTATATAGGTATATGATGGGAGGAGTAAAGAAGATGGAGCCAGGCTCTTCCCAGTGGTTCCCAGTGACAGGACAAGAGGCAGTGGGTACAAACTAAAACACAGGAGCTTCTACTTAAAAAAAAGTTGGGTTTTGTTTTTTCTGTGGGGGTTTGGGGTGGGGGCAGGCTGGTGTTTGGGTTTTTTTTACTGTGGGGGTGATCAAACGCTACAACTGGTTGCCTAGAGAGGTGAAGTCTCAGTCCTTGGAGGTAGTCAAAACTTAATCGGATGTGATCCAGGGCAACCTGCTATGGGTGGCCTTGCTTTGAGCAGGGATGTTGGACTAGATGGTCTCCAGAGCTCCCTTCCACCTTCAACCATTTTGTGATTCAGTGACTGCTTGGCAAGTACTTTATGTAGCTCACTAGTTTCTGTGGTGGTTTTCTTCATGCTTTTTGTGATCTAGGAGCATGTATGTTGGTCAGTAATGATGTAGTCTTAGTTTTGCTAGCTATCTATTTAATGTGTCTAAAGATCATATGATGGATGTATCCTCTCATCTCCTGTGGTACTGTTCAGTAATTCTAATCCCAGCAGTACCTATAGGTAAAGGGGGAAAAAAAAAGTTTGAAGGGAAAGAAATACATGCTGCTACTTAAAGCTTTTGTGTGATTATTGGAACTGAGACTTCTAATTGTTCACTTTTATACTTTGAGGTTTTCTTTTTCAGGAAACTCTTTGAAAAGGGATGAGGAGTGAGAATAATGTGATTTGAGCCTTGATAATAGGATTGAGAATTTTGCTTTGAAAGGAGATAGTAGAGCACTCTAATGATTTTCCCTGTTAACAGATTCGGAGAAATGGACTAGGGCTAGGGCAAAGGGAGTTATTTTCGATTGAGAAAAAACTTCTTTGTTTTTCCTTTATTGCTTCCTAGAAGTTTCATGCTTGCTGCTGTTCATATTCTTTCATTTCCTTTACTAACAGGTGTCATGTCCATCTAGTAGCTTTCTTAGGAATTGGCTGTAGTTAGCAATTACACTGTTCAGACCAGCTGTTTCAGTTGTTAGTGCTACAGTTTCCAGCCAATGATGGAATGTTCTTTGGTCATTCAAAATCATAAACATATGATGAGGATCCAATTATGCTTTATTTAGCTTTTTCAAGGATCATTATTAATGATTAAGACTATATAATTATGATATGGCCTGACAGAAAAAAGCGTAAGAAAAAAATTTGCAGTTACATTCCTACTGTCTTTGTTGTAAACTGTGAGAATAGCTGTACACATGTGGCATGGGCTGTAACTTTTCTTCAAAAACTAACTTAGTACTTTACAGTTCCTTCATTCCACCCACCTCTGCCAAACTGCATCTTATGTTCAAGCTGTCTGATCAGTAGTCATTCATTTTTATTTATAATGGTTGACAAGTTTTGTAAGTGGGATTGTGCTTAAAGCTCTCTCAGCTTCCTGTCTGAATGAAAAGAAGTGTCTTCTGCCCTAGAGATGGGCCAATAGAATGTTTTAAATATCTGCAGTGGCCTTTGGTCTTCCTGCTTTACAGCTTCTTCTGTCTATTTGGAAGAAACAGTTGTATAAATCTCCACCTCGGTGTTGCATACAATATGCTGTTGTAGTTCTGGAATGTTTTGCTGTTTTAAAAACAAATTGAATGGCTTAGTGCAAATAGTTTTATTTTACAGACTGTTAGAGGAAAATTTGGAGTTTTGACCATTTAAGGGGAACAGTACTCTTCATGTAGCTTGCTTCCTTTGAGATGGGGAGTTTAGGAACAGTGTTGAGGACTTAATTGTGTAATTAACACAAAGTAGTGTTTAAGGGTTCAAAACAGATGCTGTCGTATTTTTGCTAGGGTAAGGGCAAAAGCGTTGATTACGTTCTTCAGTCCAGCTGACTTGCACTTGGCAAAATCCACCTTGGTAGAAAACAAGGAATTATGGCTTTAATGGCCTTTCTGCGATGCTACTCTGGACTGACTTAGACTGGACTGATAAAACGAAGTGTTGTGACTTGGCTCTATCACCTAACTTTGCATGACTCATTTGCCTTTTGGGGAATGGAAGAGGTTCAGAAGGAGGAAGGGTAGAGTGGAGTGCTGATGTAGGATCAGGGATAGACCTTGTGTGAATGTTCTTCAAATGAGAGTCCTCAAGAGGCAGCCAGCTTATTCTAAAGCACTATTTTGGAAACGAAAATGTGGAGCTCTTCCTGCACGGGGACATGGCTTTGTGGCATTGGCACTCGAAAGATGGAAAAACTGGGTGAGAAAGGATGGAAATCAGGCACTTGAATGCTGCACTGATCATTCAAGTATAAAAATGGCTTTAGATGGAAACATTGCTCTAAGTGTTTTTACTTCTAAGCTTTCTATAAGTCAAAGTTCATCCAGATGTCAGTAATTAAAAGGCTAAGTAAATTTCTGAAAACAAAGAGAGACTGTGTTTTCTCCTTTGTTCTTTTTAAAGATGAGTCAGGAACATCATCACTTTTCTGTGTGTTTCTGCTCACCCTCTAGTAAGCGAAGTACTATCACTTGTTTCACCTCTCCTCTGCAGGTGTAGCACCTGTGTTGCCACAGGGCATTCGTTAGTTCCTTTGTATTGCCTGTTTTCCATTGAAATACTGTGCTTGTCCCCATATTGTGGCAAGTATGTAGGGAAGCTGGTGCTGACTTTCGATAGTAAGTAAATTTGTTCACGCTTTCAGCTATTGTAGTTAGATCACTTGTCTCTGAAGGATTATTTTAAAGGAAACGTCAAAGAAAATATTTGTCCCCTGTGTACGTAAAAGCATTTCAGATAAACTCCAGTTGAGGCCGCTCTATGCAGCAAGTATTTGTTTGATTATGCTAACACATTTGTGATAGTGCTTTAGGGTTTTTAGTAATGGAATATAAGTTGTGCAATTTTTCTTTTACCTGGAACATAGCTTTAAAATTTGTAGGCCAAAATCCCCAGTTTTAAACAAAACTGCTACAGGAGAGTAGTAGGATGTTGCCTGTTTGTTCCCTCACTGGGAATGACTCATCTGTAGCATTTAGTGCCCCTCAACCTTTAAATTAGCTGTTGGGGATAAGCAAAAAGTCACGTTTAAAAATAGGTTTAAAAACAAATAAAAGGCCCAGACCTTTCCATCTTGTCTTTTCAACATCTTTAGCCTGGATTGTTTTTCATACTACTGTCTGCACTGTCAGATGCAGCTGTCTCTTCCAGCCGATTGTATTCAGTCACTGCCAAAAACTTGTTGCTTGATACTTGATTCCCTTAACTCCCCTCCCTTTCCTGAAAATACAATGAGTCATTTTTTATATGAATATTGCTTTTATTTGTAACAGGCCAGTTGATAGAGCAGAGAGGAGTCAACAAACATAGCTAAGAAACCTTAGTTTATTACCAAAGATGGTTATGAACCTGAAAAAACGCGTTTGCTGGTAATTATAAACATTACAACTTGAGTGTTCTTACAAGTAGTTGGAGTGTGTTATCTATAGATTATATCGCTTAACCGAGTATTTTAATTATTTGTAAATGTAGATCATTATTTGAACAGTTGATTAAAATGTAAGTAACTGATTGTACAAGTCTGTTTGCCTTTTCATAGGTAACAGTATTAGAATACTAGAAAGGTTTTATTAGGTAGTGTAGTGTTGCTGGATTCAAAAAGTGTTCTTTTTTAAAGAGTGTTTTCAGGCGTTTAAGTACTTTAGCCCTGCAACTGTCTTGGGAGAAATTGTTTAAGCATTTTGCTGTCCTGAATATGCATCCTTATGTAGCCAATGGCAAGTTAGGCAGCTAATTAGGAGATGGACGTCCAACCACTTTCATGGGTCTGGCTCTTAGCACACTTAGTATTACAGGCCATTAGCTTGGGGAATAAAGTATCTAACAGTGATTTCCCCCCCCAGTATCCTAGAAGTATGCATTGCCTTTTCTTATTACCCTTTGTTTATTGCTCTTTGGTCAATTTCTGGGCCATATCACTTGTTCTGTAAAAGCTAGACTTAATTGCATTTATTGGAATTACGAAATAATATCAAATACTTAGAATTCATTCCTATTCTTTCATCTAGCAACTGCTTTTAGATACTACAAATTGGTTTATTTGCTGTTGTTATACATTCAGATAGCAGCTGTTTCCTCTGTTACATCTTAATATCACTCCAGTTTACATTTTGTTTACACATATCAAGGAACCATAATCTTCACTTCTGTGATCTTGTAAAGCTTGCAATATTTTAATTACAAGGCTTAATTTGACCAATATGTGTACAAGCTATAAAGTATTATTTCTTATCTAACACTTTTTGTTTGTAAACCTATTCTGATTTTAAAGCATCTCATGCATTATTCTTAACTTCTGAAGTGCTAATGAACTTTTAGTAGTTTTACTTAACTTGTATACGGTTGATTGGGTTTTTTTTCTCCAAGCACTAAGACAGAAATTACTGTCTTTTATCAAGAGCTCTTGAAGCATTGTTTTCAACCTTTTGGTCCAGCAGAGAACTTTTTTCTCATTTAGAAATACCCAAACTTTTATTTGGCCAGAGCAAGGGTGTTTCGTAAAATGCTTTGTTTTCTTGCCACAAAAACTCTAGGAAGCCCTGTTACGAAAGAAATGCTGTCAAGTGGCTTTCCTCCTGCCTTTATCACTGATGTTCAATAACCATTCAAAACTTACAGGGTCAGGTAAGAGCTTTCTTCATAGAGCAGTGACATTATTTCTGGTTAGCCTCCGATATGTTATATTTGCTGAGAGCTCAGATGCATTTTTCATTTGATTTTTTGTTTTGTTTTTGTTTTGTGGTTCTATCATCTTTTACAGAAGGGATTTTTTTTTTAAGTTTAGTTTAACCAACTAAATCTGCTAATGGATCCACTGAGTAGTTATTCAGAAGTGTTTGCTAATGTGTCTTGCTTTATGAAAATATCCAAAATAACTGGATTAAGAATGCAGCATGCAAAGTATTTTTCCAATAGCAATATTTGGAAAATCTATGTGTGAATGGTGCTGTATGCTCATTGTTGCATATATGTGTGTGTTTTAAGCTACAACAGCTTAAGTGAATACTTCAACACAACAAAATAAGTACTTGAAGACAGAAGAATGAGCAACTCTGAGTGCTTGGCATATACTTTAGTGCTTCAAAATTACACCTTTACTTGCTTGATAATTAAGCTTGTTATTTCTTTTTTTTTTTTTAGCTCAGTCTTAAGTATTGATCCTGCAAAGACTTGTGCATGTGACTAACATTCAATGGAGGTGTTCAGGCAGCTGAAATTAGGCAGGTTCTTCAGTCCTTGCAGGATTCGGATCTCGGATTCCTTAATGTTTATATTCTTAAGGAATATTTAAAATTTTTTTTGCTGTAATGCAAAATGTTTATTTCTGAACATCCTTGAAGTGTTTTTGTTAGCTTTTCTTAATGGGATATTTTAAGTGGACATTGGGAAAATGTAACTTTTGTTGAGGGAGTCAGAGGAAAGGAAAAATATTGTAATGAGTGAGGGGAAATGAATAACAAACTCTAATACGAGATTTCATAAACTTTGCCAACAACAGAAACACCACCATATTCACCAACTTTGCTGCTATGTCACTCTTCAGTACAAAATTTAAAAAAGCTACTTGCTATGAGTGTTCCAAAGGGAATATATGAAACAATGTTTTGATTGCACTAATTCTTAGTGCTGTAACTGGTGAAATGGTATGAACTATCTTGCAACACCCTGAACGCTGTCAGTGTTTAGGTGTTAAGAACCTGATTTTACATTAGCTCTTAAGTAGACACATTCATTTGCGCATGTTAGTTACAGCATTGACAAGTACCATAAGCTGTCTCTTTGAATTAGTATTATCAAGAGGAAGCTTTTTTAATAACCTCTTCTTAATAAATTACCAATAGTGAGGAGCTGACCCAAAACCTGAGGCTTGTCTTCATGCTTACCTGTCTTCATTGCTTCTTTATAATTATGTGCATTTCTGTGTGCGTGTGTATATATATATATATATCACTGTGTATATTCATTCATACTTGTTTCTGCAGTAAGTTTGTGACTTCCTAGGAATCAAAACTCTCCATTGGGTCTTTGTTTCTGTGGGTCAAAGATATACCTGCCTGGTTCTCGATTTTTTTTTTTAATTTTTTTTAATACCATACAGTTGCCTCTAGAGAATGAAAATCCAAAGCAGCTAGAAATGTGTTGAATAAAAAATTAGAATAGTGACATCTGTGTTACATAAGATGTTCTGAAGTCAAATATGTTCATGAAGTCAGAAATAGTCTCTAGGAAGTTCATGTTTATAACTACTACTGTGGATCATCTGTTTTACTGCAAAGAAAAATGCAAGCTATCTTCTGTAAATGTTTTACTTTGTTTAAATCACTTCTGCTACCTGAACAGAATCTGCTATTACTTGTTAAGCCTTGTAAGATTAAAATATGTAATTTGTTTTTGTTTTTGCATTGCAGGTTTTGACTTTTGCCTATAAGCACTCATTGGTAAATAAAATGTACGGGAGAGGTCTCAAGTTTGCCACAAAACTTGCAGAAGAGAAGCCAACGAAGGACAACTTGAAAAACTGCATTCAGGTAAGGTGTATTTGGTAAAGCAATGGGCTATGTTCACGCTGCGTAAACTTTTAAAAGTAAGATACAAGTCTTTTTGAATTTTTGATTCCTTTTACACTGTAAAACTCGCTAAACTCAACATTTCAACTTCATCCAGGCTTTTGTGGCTTGGCCTCCATTTTTAATAGTGATTTCCTCTTTCTTTTTCTAGAATAGCTAGTTTGTGAGTAACTGTCATTTTTAGGAGATTTACTTTCTGGAACTTACATTGGGGCATAAAGAAAGTAGAGACAATTTAGCCAAAGATCTTCTGCTTATTTAAAATCCCATTATGTTGCTGTTCAACCACTGTTATTTTTACTATTATTAATCACAATTATTGCTAGTAGAATATAGGTGGGGAATTAATGGGGATTACTGAACTCCTAGGACAAAACTTTTGTGCGTTGGGTTGAAAGACTGTAGATCATATAGAATTAATTGCTTAGTCCTGAAAGGGGAAAAAGAAAACCAAAGATCACCAGTTCTCCAACCTGTTATCTTTCTGATAATAGACATCTTTAGTAAGGTGTTGATATCAATGCAGTATTTGTTGGAAGGATTCAGATTTTCAAAAGAATAAGACCTTAGAGCTTCTCATTTTTTTTTATTGTTTGCTTTTTTCTTCAGCTAATGAAGTTGCTTGGATGGACTCATTGTGCAACTTTCACTGAAAATTGGCTTCCTGTCATGTATCCACCTGATTATTGTGTATTCTAGAAAACCAACAATTGTAAACTTAAAGTAATTTTATATGGGGCAGGATATGAAAAGATAAGTTTGACTTTTTATTGGAGCGCATGTTTTCATTACTGAATGCTGATTATTAAATTGTGTGTATTTATCAGTAAAGGCACCTGGGTACAGCTTAATACCTGTTAACCTAACTCCTGTCATCAGGGAGTTTCCTTATTGTGCATCCCATTGCTGGCAATGGATGTGCCAGAACTGCCAACACCCAAGGATTTGAAATTAGGCTGGAGAGGCTTACTGCATGCATGTTAGGTTCTTAACTGTTACTTTTAACTGCAAACCTGTAAAAGCTCTGTATTTTTTACAGTGAACTGAATTTTAACATGTTTGATCTTAATTTCAATTGTATGAAGGCCTTAAAGCTACTTCAAGAGTAGCTAAAATCTTACTTACTAGACTAAAGTAACGGGACATCATTACCTGTATTGTTTGCAAGAGTTTACATTTAATTTTTTTTTTTAAGAAAAATTCAACCTCTCAAACTGTTACAGTATGTAACTCGGAATTGCTGATGCATAGGTGCTCTTGTAAATCTTCATTTTGGAGTGATTTCAGGCAAACTCAAAAATCCATGTGAAGTTGAGTATCAGGACAGGCTGATACATGTATAAAAGTGCCAGACAGTTAAATCTTGATCAGGTATTGTAAAGCTATACATATATGTTTAATAATGTTAAAAATGTAAAACACGGCAGAATAAATGTGCAAAGTTGAAGATCAAAAAACACCATGTGCACTCTGATACTTTAAAAGATTATTTTATAATTAATAAAAACAAATAATGAAGCTGAAAATCGTATTGGTTTCTGAAAGAGTATATAAATGAAACTTGCTGAAAGAAAACACCTTACAAACAACAGAAGTTCAGTGCAGCCCAGAAGATTAATGCTTTCTGTTAAAGCCTTTTCACTATTGCTACTAACACTGTTCCTTCAGTGGAATGCAATTGGTCTGTTTGAACAGGTCATACGTATCTACCAGAGACAAATTGCTATATCATTTGTCTTGCCAGTTTTTTCATAACTTGTAATGCAAAACTCAGATACAAGTGCAACTTCACAAACATGGATGCACAGAAGGTGCACCGTAATGCTGCAAAACATTCCAAACTGTAAGGTGCTGCCATTAAATCAAAATCAGTAATAGTTTTCTCTTTAATTCTCTCTTACTGTGGCTTTAAGCAGCTTGACATTTGATTCTGGAAATTCTGCTAGAATGGTTGTGTTAAATATATTGCAAAGTTTTTCCAAAAATTCATAGTCTGTACTGAATCTGAATTTATTTGCCCATAGTAATACTGTTCCTGGCTTACAAAAATACACCATTGTTGCTAGCAGGGGGTCCAGAGCTGTATGATGGTATACAACATCAGTTGCCAGTATGAAATCATAATGGTAAGTTGATACAGGGAAGTCTTCGTTGAGGCCTTCTCCCCATACCAGTTTTCTCACTTCAGGTTTGTGCGCGTTCACGTTCTGTGTATTTCTTGAAATATTAAATGAGAGATTTTCAAGAACTTCAGGCAAATCAGTAGCTGTAACATAAGCTCCTAAAGAAAACATGATTTTGTTTCAATTCATAGTTATGTAGTTGAGCATATATATATAAGAAAAAAAAACCTTTGTCTACATAGCTTCCCCAGCTTCCCCCTCACCAATAACTAGGGTAGTTACTTTATTAACAAAACAGTATTTTTCCAATAATTTTCATTTCAAAAAAAGCAGTGACAAACAAAGTTTACTTCAACTGTTGCTTCATTGCCTTAAAGTGACAGTGGCAGATCTAGATCATCTTTCACAAGAAAATCCAAAAGGAAATACGAATTTACTAACCTAAGATACAGGCCACAATGGAAACCAAGCCTGTTCCAGCGCCAATTTCCAAAACTTTTTTGTCTTTGAGGTTGAATTGTTCTTGATTTGATTCCAGATACTGAGATAAAGCCAGTGCCTAAAACAGTTCACACATATCCATAAAAGGGTAACAGGTAAGTTGCACAAAAATTCATTAGATGTTTTTATACAGGTTTTTTTTCTTTAGACAATGAAAAACACTGAAGGCTGTAACATAAAAATGTAATATGGAAAGAATTATCATGTGTCCTGTTTGTTTTATATATACATATATATATATAAAAAAATTTAAACAGCTTGTTTTTAGTTTTAGGTTTATGGGATATGGATTTGCTACACACTTCTGTACACTGTGAGTCCTCTGACAGCTCAAGATAGTCAGTGTTTAGATGTGAACCATACAGTTAGAACAGCAAACAAAAGAGGTTTAATGATATGTAAAAAGTAATGTTCTGGTTTATTATCATAAATGTTATGGTTTATTATCACTATCATAAAGTAGATTCAAGCTTTAGCAGCGATTTCTTTGAAAACCAATTTTTTGTTGGTTTGTTTTATTTTTTTTTAAAGGAAACATTAAATTTTTTTTATCTACCAACTCAATGCTTGTCTACTGATAATAGTGTAAACTTTAAACAAAAAAAACCCCAAAACAAACAAAAAAACCCAACTGCACTGTATGGAGGTATTGCTTATCAGACCTTTGTAAAGATCTTATCAATAGAACATAAATCGGCTGTTTATAAACAACATAAACCAATGCCAAAGAAACTAACTTCCCCCCTTTTTGCTTCTCTTCTTTAGAGTTGTGTTACTGTTACTGTTTTAACTCTTGTGCTTTTCATAATGCAACACTGGCTACCTGCTCTGGGAAAGCTGACAGCTAATGAATCACCAGTCCAGTTTGTGCAACCTCTCGATTTTCTTGGAAAGTTTTACCATCTGCATTCTGACACCGGACTAATGTGTGAACTGATGATCTGACATTTCAAAATAAGATACTGTTTCACCCACCCACGCGCTTTCTTTTTCTCTATTGTTTTGAAATTGACTGCCATTTTCTGTGAACTTTTTCAATAAATGTGGATCTGAAAATTTTGAAATGCTAATTTTCATGTCTTTGTCGGTTTACCCTCTCGTCCCTCAAAGGCAGTTTTCTCAGTCCACATAAAATTCTGTTTTTAAGAGCAGGAGAAGCAAAGACTGGAGAAGAACTGTTTGCAAGTATGGTTCTCCATACTGCAATGGAACGGTTCCAGCCTGTTCTTTAAAAGAAGCATATTTAATTGTTTTAAACTCCTTTATTTAATCTCATAATTTTCTTTTTCAGCCTCCTTTTTGTACTGCTGATTGTTTGCTTCCCAACAGTGACTGACTGGAAACATGGAAGAAGCTAAACACTTCCTCCCCAGTTCCCTTTCTTAATTTTTTTTTTTCAATATCTGCATCCAATTTACAAATACTTGGGTGCCACAGTTCTTTTGGCGTCAACTGGCAAATTAGGATAAGGCAGAGCTTTCTGCTGAAGTACTTCACAACTTCATTCTGCATAGGGAAATGTCCGCTGTCAGAAGCGTCATCTAAAAAAGCTTCCTTAACGCTTGTGTGCCACTGTCACGGTTTTCTCTTCTGTCCTGTCAGCTTTCTGGGTGCTGTATCACGTACTTACCCCTGGCCATACCACGGCTCCAAAGTGTTCTATGGACTCCTGAATGACGATCTGGTGGCCAACATATGTGTAGTGCTCTTTATCAAAGTAGTGGGAAACTCTAGGGACCCAGTTCTGTAGTATTTTAAGAGTTACTGGTGAATCTGTGAGAGAAAAGACAGAATTTGTAGTTTCATATGCAGGTGTTTATATGCAACTTGTTAAAGAGTAAGAAGTATTTTGTGAAGATAGTATGTAGGCACGTGGACTAGAAGAGCCGTCAGGCCACCGGCCTGGAGACTGGTTGCTGTCCAGGCGTGGATCATCTGGCTGGCCAGGGAGTAAAAGGAGCAATGGTCATTTCCTGCCATTCTGAGTGTTTGCGTGGGCAACTTACAGATAGATTTGAGCCTTTTAGAAAAATCTACTAATTCAAATGTTGTAACTTTGCTAATAACAGCTAGAAGACTTTCAGGACCAAGTTAGCTTGTATTTTGGGGTATGCTGTCGTTTGTACTATGCCAGAGTATGCCATGTAGGGGTGTGTGCTGTAGTTCTCATTTGTGGGGCCAAGAGATCTGGAACATTAAGCTTCTTTTTACAGAAGAAGGCTTTAGGATTTATCTCTAACATTGAAGAAAACCTAGCTCTTTTTAGCGGTTATTTTTTAACCATTCTCCCACAAAAGGAGTGCTGTAAGATACTCTTTATGTTGACACATACGGTGCTGTTCAGCGAGTGTGAGTACTACAGTTGTGCTAGCATGTCTCATCATAGCGAGCAGGCTTGAGGGTGAGGTTTTTCAGGAGAGCTCTGCTGAACTGCTGCATCTGATCTCACTGAAAACAAGGACACTTTTCTGAATGACTGTGCTGTTGTTGGAAGCCTGTTAGCAGGGTATGCATAGGTGATACAAAATCGTCTTTTACCGCAAAGAAAAATTGTGCTCTGGCTTGCGTGGATTTTAATTGATGCCTGTCTGGGGTCCTTGGTAGGTGTTTGAGCAGCTTAGCCTGTTGAAACTTGTAATACCACAGCTTCAACAGTGCCAAACCAATTAACGCATATTATAGTCGTATCTCTGATTGTAATTGAGAAATAATTCTTAGATGTCTAAATAAAATCCAGAGACCTTTATAAACATACATCTTAATTATGGAGATAGTCCTTTTTGCAGATTTGGTCTGATACTAAATACAAACATAAGGGGAAATGGTGGGAAAAAATAGAGATCAAAAGGAAAAGTGGCACGGTGACATCTACTACTTGAAGACTGAGAAAAGTGAAAGTATGAAATGCTAGCATGCCGTGGCAATTGCAGTATCTAAGTCGGATTAAACCTGAGTCAGATTCTGCTGTTGATGATGCAGGCTTGGAGCTGCACGTGGAGTTTTCAGAGTCGTACTGCTCTTTGCAGGTTTCTTCTTCCTCAGTTTGGCAGTCCATTACTCCTCGAATTTTGTTGGGGAACGGTGGCTGCTGTGCAGAGATCATGGTAAAAGAGCTGAAATGGAAGGGGGAAAATAATGTTGTAAAAGCTTGGGGGCACTCTCTTGTATGAGATACGATTGGAAGAAGACAGTGAGTAGTAGTTTGGGTGGGCTTTGGTTTTGGGGTTTTTTCAATGACAGGTTGAAAGGTCAGGAAGCCACGATGAGAGGTGACGTCCCCACTCCACTGGAAGTTGCTGCGAGCGCTTTCTGGTAACGCAGTAATACTGTCAGAGTTTTTATTTTATCATTTCTGCAAAATCTTAGCATTATGTCACTAAATGGATGCCACTAATCGGTATGAAAAGTAAGCTACTTGCATGGTATGCCTACCAGTTGGAGCAGCAGCTGAGAACGATGAACTGTCTTCTAATGTCTATGACTTCTTATCTGTGTAATTTACCATTTCCCAA
>NW_008825618.1:3379631-3404203 GCF_000699105.1 Pygoscelis adeliae
ATAAAACTGGTTAACTTGCTGCAGCCGGTACTCTCGATTTTGTCTCCTTGTATACAGTTGCCTTCTCTTCTCTGCCTTTTCCTGCAGAACAGCTAATTGAATTGCCCTGAAATGTAGTGAACTGCAGAGTATGCAGATTGCGGTCAGGAAATCATTGCAGTGGGAAGTTTGGATCGGTAAGCTTTTTTTGAGAACTCTGTGTGTGTTACGAATGACTGTATCTTCAGTGTACAGGGCAGCACCCGACATAAGAAGGAACTGCTTGATAGCAGCTAAGAAGCAGTAAAAGCAGGAGTAGGACTGGATCTAAATCTGCCTGGGGAGAAATACGCCAGTGAAACTTTTCGTTTAACTAGAGTTTTCTTCAGTGATGGCACCTATGTATATGCGTGTCCGTGTGTGTACTCACACACATATAGATGTATAAAGAGAAAAAAAAATGGTTCCTAACTTGCTCTGGCCAGAGGCTGTACCAGTTCACCCTTCCCACGTGTTGTGATGGCTGGAGTGTGCTACGTTGTCCATGACTGGCCTTACTCCGTTCGGTTTTGAGAATGCATGTGTTTGCCCTCTGCAGCCAGAGGCACTGCAGACAAAGTGTTGTATAATTGGGGTTGCATCATACTGCAGGCGGCTGTTCTAGATATCCTGGCCAGAAGGGGGAGAGGTTTGGCAGCGGCCGGGAGGTTCAGCAATGCCTGCAGGTAGTTTTTTAAGGAGCAGAGTGACTGCTGACTTGTGTGGGTGGTTGATTTGCACACATGATATTGACACCATTGCAGTTTTACTGATACCTGATACATTCCTCACTGCTGCTCTGTTTATTCACAACGATGGGATTTGCGTTCTAATTCCTCTCGCGCTGTTTGTTCAGTCTCAGCAGTGATTTTGTACTGTTTCAGAAAAGAGAGTGCTTTAAAGTAAACTGATTTCTGCAGATGTGGGGCTTTTTAATTCTGATTTTATTTTCCTCAGAGGGCCTCCATCTAGCTAGTAACAAGTTCTACGCACCTGTGTATAATTTGAGATATGATGATGGTAGGTAAGAGACTGAAGATAGTGCTGCAGTTAAGCATTCCCTGACATATAAGTGAATGCATCCGTGTTCACGTTTCACATGTGAAAGTGTGCCTCCTTACAACAGCAATGGTTTCTATGCTGTTCATGTAATCAAAAGTATACTTGCAGTTTTCAGCAATGCCTCTTTTTCATATCTTGAGCTAGAATAAAGTCTGGTCATGTTTTAATGCTTTAGGACATCTCTGGGAAAATATATTAAGACTTGTGTAATTGGCAAGGTGTGTAATGAAGAGAGAAGAATGTCAGAACTGGTGATGGCTACAGCCAGAAAACACTTACGTGAAGACCCAGCGTTCTGAACATTTCATGTTTAAACATGCAAAGCGCTACCTTTTCGAAGTTTGGGTTTGTTTGGGGTTTGTTTTTTGTTTTTTTTTCATTTGGTAAGGCTCTTGTAGCATGAAATCTGTACTATTTAAGTGAAAGGCCAATCCTGAAATTACAAAGTAGGGGGAAACTTCGCATTGTCCAGTAACCTTATATGTAAAAACCAGAAAAGCTTGTTTAATGAGTAAACTGTTTAACTTGTCAGTTTGGGTAGAAAGTGATCCTTCTGTATTTTTTTCTTCACTTAGATAAGTGCAACAGGTCAAAATTTCAGTGCATGCCACAAAATAGCTTGGAAACAAGCTTAGTAAATATATATTTGTTGATCCACTGTTAAGTACTTGAATTAAATACAACTGCGTCTGATCATAATAGATATATACCCTATTATCACTCATTCAGTACAGAGAGAATTCTAAATTAAATTAGACGTGTTACATCAAATTTTCAAAACAAAAATTGCTATGCTTTCTTGTGCTTTGTCCTTTGAGCTCCTCTAAAAGAGGAGTCTGCTTAAATATTTACGAAGATGCTTTGTTGTTTTTATTAAATCCCTTCTCAAAATGATCAGGAGGTCTAGAAGACGCCTAGTGGTTACACTGGTACTGTGGTGAGACTGCTGTGGTCCTTAAGTCCATCAGTTGCCCGAGTTCCTAGATGGTAAATTGGGGGGGATAAAGACTATGCACTTTGCATTTGTACGTCACCTAACACACTGGGCTCTGGTTTATGGCTGGGGCTTCTAGATGCTATAATAATAGCTTTTCGTAGGTGTAGTTTTTGCAAAATAGAAAGGTGGAGTTGGTTTTTTGTTTGGTTTTTTTAATATATATATAGCCTACTGCCATAACTATTAATTATATATTTCATAAACTGGAGTAAAAAGTAAGGCTTTTTTTAGCTGCAAACTACAGGACAGATTTAGTCTTATAATTTCAAGAATTCAAGTATATTAGCATCTTGGCCTTAATGATGCACAGCTTTATTTTATATAATTTTAAATGGCAAACTGTACCTGAAGACTACAGACACAAGGGAGTGTTGAGTAAGCTATTTGCAAATAGGTGGTGTTTGCATTATTACATACCCTATGTGTAATACGGTCAGGTTGCTGCTGTGCTTCTAGAATTGTAAATACTGACATTTCTTAATATTTTGACATTTTTCTGATCCATATTTCACAGAAAATGGTATATCTCTAAAAGCATTTTGATTTAATATAATAATAGTGCAACCAAAACCTGTTCCCTTAGAAAATGTTGGCTCTTTCTGAACGTTAGCAGCTGATTTCTTTGCAAAATGATCCTGAAGGGAAATAATCATTAAATTCTGTGCTTTCCAAAGTTTTTAAACCCATATTGACTTCATTAATAGTCTTAACCTGTTGTGAACAAAACAACTTACAAAATCACATTTGATTTCTTCAGAACCTAAGGAAGAAAGAATAATTCACAAAATTATATCTATTTGACAATGCCACATAAAATTAACAAGGTAATTAAACACTGAAGGACAAATTGTAAGGTGATTATAAACCTTAAGGTAACAGCTTATCCCCTATAAGAATACATTTTGTGCCTCTTAACTTCCAAAATCCATTGCTTGGAAAAGGCTTTTCAAATCTAGCTACATGGACACCCCCCCCCAAAAAAAAAGTAGGTTAGTGAGCAGTACTGTGTCACTGGGTCTTCAGCTGTAAACACAACTCTGCTACTCTGCTGAAATGTGTTTCTCTCACCTCTGCGCAAAGTTACTCAGCATAGTCTGTTGTAGTCTGAATTATTTGTGCAAAAGCCAATTCCATTTGCTCGCATGGGAAATGCAATTGCAGCGTGTTCTTTGCGAGACAGGGCTTAGCCATACACTCATACCATCAGACATCCCTGTTTAATCTTACAGCTTATGCAGTTTTCTCATGTTCTCATGCACTAAATAAAGAAAAGTATTATAAAAGGATGAATATAAATGCTAGGAAATAAAGGCAACATCAGTGCTAGGAACATCACTATAGTAAACTTATTATATGACATTTGAGTCCACAAGGTAAATGCATCCAAGTACTGAAAACCAGCAATGATAGTCGCTCCTCACGAAATAGTAGGGGTTAGGTAAGCTGGATTTCGTTGGCTAGCACAGCTGACCTGAAATATAAGAATTCAGACAAATGTGTTTCCGTTGTTAGTTAGCAGAGAACACAAAGACGAGTCAGACGAGGTTAGCTGGACAGCTGTGTGGTTACCTGCTGTGACAGAGGGTGCTGGAAGTTGCCTGTGGGTGGATGCACGCTCCAGAGGTTTTTATACAGGCGTGCACCTGGAAGGAGTAACTCTCTGCTCCGACCAGTCGGATTGCAGGCTATTTAGAGTAACATTACCAGGCAGCGCTCGAAGAACTTACTGTGTTACACTAAACTCTTCCACATTTGCAGTACAAAATGAAAACACTCTTGGGCTTTGAAGTCCCAAGCGTACCAACCTTCAGAAATAAAATCTTGGCTTCCTCCAACCTCTTCCGTTTTTGCAGATTAAGTGTTCCCTGCGTTCACCTTAGGATCTGCAGTGCTGACCCAAACAAGCAACTTAGCGTGGGCAACTAGCGCATAAATGATGTGTGTGGCCACTTGGCAGTAGCCCAAACACAGAGAAAAGTTCATGAAGCTCCTACTGCCAGGAGAAGCTCAAGTGTTCCTTGCCCCACTGAGCGTCTGGCTGGGGAGGCTCTGGGTACCCTCCCCTGCCCCGAGTCAGGGAGGGTATGGAGAACCGACAGTCCTGAGGAAATAACAGCTTTCCCGTCATCTTTAGTGCAGCTCATAACCGTAGGAAATATTATATCTACTGAAAGAGAGAGTGCAAACATGAAAATCACACTTTCATCAGAAAATCTTGCAGTTGCTTGTTTTAAAACAGATGGATATTATAGATGTTGGAGCTAAACCAAATATGTATTCCTTACACATTTCAAGAATTTTAGAGTTTCATATGCATTTACCGCTTTGCTGCCCTTCTGCCCTCCCTTCTCCTTCTTGGAAAAGATTCTGTAGCAAGAAATTCAACTAGAGGGCAGAAAAATTTAAAAGGAACTTTGAAAGTCATAAAGTTAGGAAAAAAAAACACCCTGGCTAATTAATGAACAACTGAAGGTTGGCAATAAAAATAAGGGGGATGGGGGGGGATGTAGATTTTTAACTCAATTTATAGGCATTTGCATCTTTGGATGAACAGCTTTTGAATTCAGGTAATGCTTTCTTGAAGAGTGGCAAAGGAAAAAACGAGCCTTTTCTGTCACTGCGGCTGGCTGTGTATTTCACACGTTAGCTACTGCCTGTCTCTAGCAGTCACACCAACTATAGGAAACACTTGGCTGCTCATTCAAATGCTCACTAGTTTTTCTTTCCTCTGAAATTTGATAGTTAAAAGATGCTTTTTTTTTTTATACTTGGGACCTAGTATTGAGATACTAACTGTATTAAGTTGATACCTAAACGTTGCACTTCACAGGTCCACCTGGCTTTACAAGTAGTGCAAATGAGCGGTCCCGAGCTAGGTCAGTAGCTGTTATTAGCAAGAAAAAGGCAGATATGCCGCTGTTGGGATGACTGCCATACCTTTTTTAAAGACATGGTCTTTTCAGCAGGCACGTTCCTGCTGTCATATTTATTGTATTTGTCACCGGGGGTGACCGTAGCTCAGACTGGTGCTGCTGTTAAAAGTTCTGTCCTAAGCTTTGGCAATGGGATTGATGCTGAAGGCAAATAGCTTATTTTTTTAATCCGGTCAGAGGAACTGGCTTACTCTATATTGTGTATCTTGTGAAAGCAACTGAAAAGGCTGGCAACTGTAGGGACAGCGTTACAGCTTATTTACAAGTCATGTAGGTATGGTATTGTTTGTTGTTTATAAGTGATACAGGAATCAACACTGATAGTCTGAAATGTAGCTGTTGTTGACATATATTTACTATATAGTTTCTATAAATGCTTCTTGTGCTACAGTCTATCTCCAAGCATTTCTTGTTTCGCTGAAAATGAGCGTTTTCTGGAGGTGTAGCCCCATGGACTACACATGGACTACAATTTCTCCAGGCTTCTGTGAATAGGCAGGCTGAGGGGAGTACAGCACCTCAGTTCTACGTGTAAAAGGGTGGTTTTCAGTTATTAACTCAACATCCAATTCCACAAAGCTCTGAATTATTCGGTTGGCTTTTCTGTTTCTGTAAACGCTCATGGGAATTTTGCGATCTAGGAAGACAAAACGCAACAGGCTGCCAAATGTGATGAAATAAATGAAGCTTCAAATATTTTTAGACTGTATTTAATTTTAATGTGAGTCGTGTGGCTTGGGTTTTGGGGTTTTTAAGTCTGCTTATATGAAATCTAATTGGTGATGTGGGTCTCTTTCCTTTTCGGTGCTATCAAACTACCAGGGAAGCTGGGAAGAGTATTCTTCCTAACTCTGCCTGTCACTGAACTCAGCAGTAGCATCCTCTTCAGCATATAGGCAGAGTAGAACTATATTCATATGATTGGATTATAGATTAGAGTGATGTAAATTTAAAACAAATTTAAAAGTTCCTCTGCTGTTAATAGTAGCGATTTCAGTGTAAAATTATGTAAAATTGCTAAAACCTTAATTAAAAGACTGTGAGAAATAGGTGTGAAAATGTTAAGGTCTTCTCTGAACCCATCAGGAGCAAGAAGCCTGCCAGATTTGTGCCAAAAGAAGGCAGAGTTAGACCAGAAAAGTTAACAGGTATTCTTATCAATGAAATTAATAGTCACAAATCACCAGGACCAGATGGTAATTACCCAGAACTCTGCAGTGAAATTACCAGCTCCGAACCAGAGCGTGGTGCCTGCTGCTGAAAGTAGACTTGATACCAGAGCGCAGGAGACTGTGCAAATGTGAGGCGTATTTCTAAGGGGGCCGGGGAGGGATCTAGGGAACTGTGGGCCAGTGAGGCTGACGTCTGTGCTAGTTAAACTGAGGGGAACGGGGTAGCGTTGGTGTTAGCTGATAAATTATGAGACACAGTGTGGAAAAGGAAGAAGGTTTTGTATGTTCTTTGAAAGTGCCTACAAACATGTGGTTCAGGGTCCTCCAGTTAATACAGCGTACGTGGATTTCCACAAGCTTTTGATAAGGTCACTCACTAAAGATCCCTACAGAAATGAAGCATTGCTGGGGTAAGAAGGGGGAGTTATCTTTTGTTTTAATAATTTGTTAACAGCAAGGAGGCAATAAATGGTCAGGTTTACAATGTCCCATGGGGAGCCGTGCTACTGGGTGTCTTCCTAAAAGCTAACGGGAAATGAAGAAAGTAGTGTGGTGACAATAATGTAGAATTGTTCAAGATGGTGAAAACAAAAATAAGCTGGACAGTTCCAAAAGGATCTTTATGATCTTTATGAGAGGTGATAATATGATAAATGAAATTCATTGCTGACAAGTATAATATATTACACGGGGACAGCCTCTAACTCAGTACCGCCTAGGAAAGAGATCTTAATGGCACCAGGGACAGCTATATAAAAATACCTTTGCGAACCGTATCAGTAATCAAAAACATAGAGACTGTTGTGTCTAAGAAGAAAAAAAACCCAAAACAACAAAAAAGGAAGACTGTTTTTCTACTCTAGAATTCAGTTTGTCTCACATGTTCAGTGTGTGACTCAAGTCTTCGATTAAAACGTTCAGGGTCTCGGAGCTCCTGCAGGGTTTGCCGCAGGTCCTGGGCGGCCTGGTGAATGAGTGACGAAGAATGGCAGACTCCCAGTTCTAGAGCAGATTCTCCTCATCCTTGCTGCTGGAGGCATCTGCTGGACTTTCCTGGATGTGGAAGGCATGTTTGCATTCTCCAAATGGCAGGGACTTCTTAACTGCTGTCAGCAGCCAGCTAAATGTCTACAGCATGGTGTTGACAGGGCCTGTGCCGTTTGCTGAAGTACAAACAACTGCAAGGTGAAATTTGTTCCAGGTTAGCATCTTCAGTGTTTGGGTTGTTTTTTTTTTTCCCTATTCCATATGGCTGTGGGATGAATCCCCAGCTTAAAGTCACTAATACCCAAAGGTAATACTGGTGGCCTTCCTGACTAGCGGCAGCCGAAGGTGTAGAGCAACACAGGGTATGATCCTCAAACCAAACCCACTGTTTTCATTATTTTTAAAATGAGAAATCCTTTCTCCTTGGTACAGGCCGCCTTTTGCTCACCTAGCTGAGGTGACTCGGGGATGGTGACTCAACCCCTTCCCTGGGCAGCTTGTTCCAATCCTTGACAAAAGCATTCTTTTTTTTCTTCAATTGATTTAATGTTGCATGTTAAGTTAATCAGGCTTAACCTTACTTGCACGTAGAATGAGATGACACACATCTCAAAGAAGGGAGCAAAGCAGAGCGTTGCCAGATAAGTAATTATTTAAAGCTGTGCTATCACATAGGGGATCTTCATGTTCAGGAGCATGGAAGAATGAAGTAATGCTCCCAAGATTTTATGCTGAGAAGAGGGATGCCAGGCTGCGCCCGCCTTGCCCGCAGCTCCTGACTGCCGTTAGCCGTGTGTCGTGTGTTTAATGCCTGCCGTGTCCTCCCCTGGCAGTGCAAGTCCTGCAGCTTGGTAGCAAAGCTGTTGGGGAAACCAGTGCTGCATCACTTGGGCTCCCTGCAAGAACCAAGATGGTGAGGAATGGGACTATAAACTGAGTGTTGATTTCCATCATCTAACCATCCTCTGTGACTTAGGCTGCTCTGGATTAGGCTAAAGAGCCTCGTTTATGTGAGAATAGATGTGTTTTGTACTTTCCGTGTCCATCTGTGTGATCTGTTGAGCAAGTGCTCTTCCTGCCTGGCAGGAAAAGCAAGGAGACAGGTGAGTCAAAGTTTGGCTTTGGGTGGTCCGAGTAGGACCTCCCTTCACTTGTCTTTAAGCGAAGAGCCCTGGAGTGTTATTTGAGCACACACTCTGTAATACCAGAAGTAACAGTTTCTTCTTTTTTTTTTCTAGTAATTTCCTTCTTGTTGAGGTTTTTGTCCAGCTTCTGTATGTGTCTCCTATCACAGCAAAGACCCGTTATGTAAATGAACACAGGTCATTTAGGTACCATGGACCTGCATGAGGAGACTGGTTAGAGAGGTACAACTGCAGGGGGAAGGCAGCGGAGGAAACGGGGAGGCACAACGCGTGGCACCGCTGGATGTGAAAGGTGCGTTCGCCTGCATGAAGTCACGGGTGAACGAGATCCTTTGCCTTCGTATTCACATATTGACAGCAGAGGCAATGTAACACACCCATGGATTTTTTTTTTGCAGCTGATTAACTCCTGTTTTATTATAAAGCCACATGCTTCTGCTCCCCTCAGCAATGAGTTTCGGGGATGTCTTCAAGCCTTCTGTAGTTAATATTTCCAAATGTGAAGCTGTTTGCCTTCAAGGGATTGTTTTAGTTTGAATTTCCTCATTAATCCTCGTTCTCGTCTGTATTTGGACAGCGCTGTTTTTAATAGGGACAGGTTTTTCCCTTGGTGCCACCTCTTCCTCATCTGCTTATTCACCCCGCCTGTTTGGAGATCCGCTGCTCCCTGGGGAAAGAAGTCATTAAAGCTGAACTTTCATCTGAACTCTCTCAAAGCTTGGGAAGAATTTTACCTCTTCGCTAAGGAGCCCTCTGCCCTTCCACGGGGTGTTGTCTTACCTCCCGTGGTCCCGCTGCCATTTCTCAGCCGGTTGCTCGGGGAAGGACTCAATGCCATCTGCTATTTTTTCCTTATGGCAAGGAAAGAGGTCTTGAACTAATTCCATGGGGCTTTTTATAGAGCAAAGATTGTGATGGTCTTCATGTACCGAACTGGAAGTTTTACAGCAGGGCTGCCTTTACTCGATCTGTTTGGGGCTGGTTACCATAGACACAAATGAGGGACCAACTTAAGCTGCCTGCGTTAAGGATGAACGCGCCGCTCTCAGTGCTACAGCTTCGGCTGACCGCAGTTACCACCACACAGAGATAAAACTGGCAGGGCTTTTTTAACAGCCTTTTTTGTGTGGGACACTTAGTTGTCCCCTGTTGTCATAGTATTTGCCTAGGATTAAATTCTGCTGAAGCCAGGGAGAGTTTTGTTGTGGTGGGAGATGACCAAATGGCTGAATAACAAGAATGCAAGATCCGATTAACGGTATCCCACTGAAGAGTCTCCTTGCTTCTCCTCCACTTGTGAAAAAATCTGGTATTTCTCTAAAAGGAATATAAAAATGGATTTAAAGTAATTTCAGATTAATGACTAATGAGTAGCTCAAGCAACAGTTACAACTAAGCAATTAGTTTTGCAGCGGGAATTATTTAGAAATTAGTCTTTGCAGACTATTATTAGAAGTAACTTGACCTCGTTAAAAAGCGTCGTATGGAAGAAGTGTCTATTGACTTGGCAGCCACCTTAATGCGATGTTTTTTAACAAACCTGGCCTTCTGTGAGCTTAACTGTACAAATACAAAGGGCAATAGAAGGTCTGTTTCCTTAACTATTCTGCATGCAGATCAAAAATGTAATGCAAATCAAAGTAGCTCTGTGCCTGAATTAGTCCTCAGGCTTAATGACATTATTGAAACCATAGTTAAAATGTCAGATTGTGACCGTGAGGTAAATTTCTACATCATTGGAGTCAGTGGGATTTTTGTCTTGGACTGCAAGAAATACAATATTTCATCATTTCCTCAGGTTTAGCTGTAAGAGGGCTCTTGTGCATTTGGTATTGTGCTTTTTTTGCCTTTTTTTTCCCATTTATAGAATGAGTTTGGGTGCAGAAGGGATAGTTTGAAGCCTCCGGTTTCACTTGGATTTAATCAACGTCTGCGTGCTGCAGTATGCAATATGTTTGAAAGCTCAGCAGGCTTGTCTAAGCAAGAACTGCAGAATTTAATCCTGCGTCACTACTAATGGTTGTTTTTTAAAAAATCTATTAAGCTCCTACATCTACCACTGCATCTTTGTAACTGCTTTCCAGAGCTATAAATGGGCTGTAAATTCAGTACTGACTTACCTGCGGTATCTTGCTGTGCACCTGCTTCACAGGCAAACCTGTGCTGGCTGTCTCTGGAGTAGGAATAGGATGCTGGCTTTGCTCTATAAAAGTCTAAAGGGATTACAACCTGGATGTTTAAGGAACAGCTTTCTTCCTCTGACAATCAGAAGTCACCATTAAGCCCTTCCTAGCTCACGAAAGAGGGAGCTGCTGGCAGTGTACCCCTCATGATTTCTTTAGGGCAACAAAACCAGTTCCTGGTTTTGGTCTGCAGCAACACAGGTTGGGCTTTGCTGCCTTTTGGGGATATAAAGCAAAGTTTGACTGTTTGCAGGGGGTGTTTTGGCTTTTTTTTTTTTGTCAGAGGGACACTTGGATCTTGGCACGTTTCCTCAGCTTCACTTACCCTATCGGTGTGTTTTGTGGAGGTGAGAGGCGAGAAGGAGCTCGGCTCCAGGGAGGTAGTCGGTCTTGGCAAACCTTTTGTTGTCCTGCTGCCTCTGCAGTCATGCAGTGTGCGTGTAGTATGTTAGGAATGGCCCAGAGAAAGCAGAATTACGTTATCTGGAAAGTACCAGTAATACTTAAAGCTATGAAAGATTTGCCTGGCAGCTTTCGTAAGGCTGTTCAGAAAAGATATTTTGGGATGACTATTACGGCAAGGTTAAAACTATTCCCTACCAGCACCACCAAAAAGACGAGGGGTCGCTTCCTGCATTTTAAGCTAGTAATGGGCCCTGCAAATACTCTTATCGGCCTGCTCCCCTCCACGGTCCCAGACGGAGAGACGGGGTCTCAGTATTCGAGCCTACTTGGGGGGAAAAAGACAATTACTTTAAAAGCTGTTGAAGGACCATGATTGCAGCATTTCAGCACGGACAGAAGCTCAGAGGAGGGGTGGCCGCGCTGTGTAGGAAATTATCATCAAGTGAAATGTATGTCATGAGTAACAGTATCCTGCCACAGAGCACAGGCTAATCCAGCACTACAGCGGCAGCAATCCCAGGCAATTACATCTGGTGTTACAAACCCGGTTTTGTGTCCCTTACTCATCCTCTCCTCTGTCCCAGAGCTCTAACCTGCCTGTCTGCAAGCTTGTTGTCGCTGCCAGGCACGCTGCCTTTCTGCCCCCGCGTGCTTGGGTGGTGGAGAGCGATGCTCATGCCTGCGTGAACAGACGTGACCTCCTCTTCCGTCACTGCTCTGAGCGATGCCTTTCTGCAGGGAAATGACTATTCACATTATCTCCTCGAGAACACTGTGCCGTTGTATGGATGCTTTTACATCCACATCCGTTGTGGATGCTATATAGTAAATGCGTTCCTATGCAGTTATCCATGCATGAGTTACGAAATTCAATTAGAAAAATAATAGTCTTATTTTGGTTTTAATTATCACCTGTTCTGCAATGCAGCTCTTCTAAAGAATGTGGTTAGTGGTAGTACCATGTGAGCTGAGCCGTTTTTTCCTGCAACAACTGCCAACTACAATGACTTTAAAAAATGAATAAACAAGAACTGTGCTTTGCAGTATTGGACTCATTTATAATAACACGTCTTCTTAGGCCCAGGTCCTTGGTCTAACATTTCAGTGACTCCAGACAGTCATCTTGGTTCAGTTGGTCGCAGCTCAATCTTCAGCAAAGTCTGTCTAAAACACGATCTAGCCAAAAGGAAAAGACAGGAGCAGAGACAAGTAGGAACAGAGACAAGAGACATCGTCTACTATGAACAAGACTTGTCGTTGTAATTAATATGGCTCAACTTTTTGCAAAGTGTGTGATTGTAACTTGCATAACTGTGTGGTAACACTGGCTTTTAAATACCTACAGTAATTAATATTACAGAAATAATGTATGTCCAGTGTCTGCGTGAGTTAAGGCAGCTCTACCCTCTTTCACTGCAGTCTCCTAGTGTTCCCATGCTGAGCGAGATGTTTGTAGGCGGGTGCTTGAGGCATCGCTGATCTGCCACTTGGATTTGAACACGGTCAGTGCTGGACCTTGCATGTCCTTCAGTAAAGCTCCTCCTCTGCTGGAAGCCGAGGCTTCCTCCTCCACCTGTGGGTTTCGGGAGGCGGCGAGCAGCCTGGCGTGCCTGCCCGTTGCTGGTGGACGTAATTCTTGCCCAGCTGTTGCTCCTCCTGCCGTGCGCTCACAGAGGTATCTATTGCAAAGGCAATTGCGACATTTTTTTCAGTCCTTGCTGACCAGATCCTGCAATGTCACGCAGGCGCTGGGGAGGACGCGAGAGCACGGTGATGTTCACACCTTGCTGGTTCTGTGCCAGGTTCGCAGATTGGCGACAGGAGTGGCTGTTGCCACATGTCCCCCTCGACAGGGCCTTTTTTTAGGCATTTCTTGGTAACTCACAGTGACAGGAGGAACTGGATGCTCTTCAGGGACCACCCTGATTGGCCTCAGGGCAATACACGGTGCTCTAAATCTTAAACTTATATTTAAGCGCCACCAACAAAGAAATTCAATATCTTAACACTGTGAGCAGACTCATCCTGCTGGAAGTCACGTATGTGCTGAGCATGGATAGTTCAGTGTTGGCGAGAAGCTGAGAGAACCAGGGAATAAGGATGGTCCGGGCTCGTGCCTCGGGCTCTGGAAGAATCCGTACCCTTGCATCATCTGTGTATAAATCCTTCTGTCCCCATCTCCCTTCTACAACTTGAAGGGGAAAGGGAGCCCTTTACAAGTATCTCACTATAGCTATACAAAGTTTCTGAAACACCAAATGAAGGATTTTTTTTTTTTTGTGTGTGTGTGTCTAAAGGAGTTGCTACTTCTTTCTCTCCCAACCAGTGATAACTGAACTGGTTCAACTGAATCGAGTACCAGGGAAAGACAATTTGCTGTCCCAGAAAGCCTGCATGTATGCAGGGTGTTTCTCTGCCTTTTTTTTTTTTTTTTTTTTTAATGATGCTTCTGAATTTTGATGCCAGGGAATCCCTTGGCTTATACACAGTGAGTTGAGTTTGAAAGCTGGCTAAGGGGGAGCAGAATTTATCCCCTTAAATTAAATTATTATTTTAGTGAGAGAGAAGATAAGTTCGCATTTATCCACAAATATAAAAATGCTCTAGATGTTTCTTGCCTGTCCCTGCGCACTGTTAATTTAAAGCTTCCATTTTTGAAACAGCTGGGATGGGGTTCAGGGATCTCAAATAACAGGTTTACCCAAACCAGTCTGAGTGTGGGTGTCATCTTTGCTCTCCTGTGTGGCTCACGTGGTTGTGGCTGGAGCTGACAATGGAAACCTTTCATCATCTCGGCACCGAGGTTTCCATTTCTCCCTGCTACTCCTCGCCTGACACGACACAGCAACGTGGCATTAGGGGTTTATTGGAAGGGAGTTTGTTACCCTTACATCTGCTCACTGAGATAAAATAAGAGATCGGAACTACGTGAATTGCTGTCTCACAATGGAAAGACATGCTCACAAGCAAGAGTGTTTAAGAGTGCTTACGTGCAAAGACAATTCTGTATATTTGCCAAGCCCATCTCTTTGCAAAGTCGGAGAAGACACCGTAAACAACAGTTAAGTATGGCGAGACATTCATGCTCTCCTCCTTCACCTGAGGACAGTCCTCATTACTTTCTTTAGTCCCTCCTGCCATGTCTCCAGTGCAGGTCAAGATTTCTCTCGCTGTCTGCTGTCCCTACTGCGCAGAAGCACAGTAGAGTTCATTCTCAGCCAGAAAGGCCAGCAGACAAAGCCTGTGTACTCCAATGATAAATTTTAACTGAATTACTCAGACTCTCGGTGCACATGGTGCCACTCTGCAAAGTCTATGCTGATACCAAGGAAGAATTTCAAACCACTGAATATTGAAGTAAAATTCACAAATCTCTCCTGGAGAGACTGGGGTGGCAGTAAAAACACAAAAACCTAGCAGCACAGCTCTAATAAGAAAGCGCTGGGGGATCAGTGATGGGCGCTGTTAGTGTGAGAGGGCGCAGCTTGCATTACGTTGATAGGATCACCAGGTCAGGGAACTGTAGGACAGAAAATGGAAATGCCAGCATCAGCCTCCAATACATTTTCAAGCTGCAAAGTGGTACGTGGTTGTCCTGGTTTCGGCTGGGATAGAGTTAATTTCCTTCCTAGTAGCTGGTACAGTGCTGTGTTTTGGATTTGGGATGAGAACAATGTTGATAACACACCGATGTTTTAGTTGTTGCTAAGCAGTGCTTACACTGGTCAAGGACTTCTCAGCTTCCCATGCTCTACCGACTGAGAAGGCTGGAGGGGCACAAGAAGCTGGGAGGGGGCACAGCCCGGACAGCTGACCCAAACTGGCCAAAGGGACATTCCATACCATGTGACGTCATGCTCAGTACATAAACTGGGGGAAGCTGGCCGGGGGGCCGCTGCTCGGGGACTGGCTGGGCATCGGTTGGCGGGTGGTGAGCAATTGCACTGTGCATCACTTGCTTTGTATATTCTTTTATTATTACTATTATTTTATTTCAATTATTAAACTGTCTTTATCTCAACCAATGAGTTTTCTCATTTTTACTCTTCTGATTCTCTCCCCCATCCCACCGGGGAGCCGGGGGGAGTGAGCGAGCAGCTGTGTGGTGCTCAGTTGCCGGCTGAGGTGGTGCAAAAACCACGACAGTGGTGCAAAATCAGCACAGAGTGAATCGGTGCTGCCCCTGCGAGCCGGTGGTGAAGCCACCGCAGCCAGCAGACGTGACGGAAGTCTTGTGAACAACATCAGTGCAGACTTTGGCTCTCCCCTTCCCAGAGATGTCAGAGTGCCCCTGGCGCTGACCGTATTGACAGCGTCCTCCCAGCCATCTTCAGGACACTATGGGCAGGATGCAGTGACCTAAATACGGGTGCCCAAAGCCCTCTGAGACACTTTGGCACGTCCAGAGTAATTGTGTGGTCTGGCAGAGAAGACATGGCACTGTTGGGAGACCCTCAGCCTCCTGCAGCAGTGGCTGGAGTCCAGGTGGGGTACCTGAGATTGTACTAGACGCCTGTATTTAGGCCATTTATTCCTGACATTTGATTCCAGGTGAGAACACCTAAATTCAGGCATCAACATGGGAGTTTGGTTCACTCCTATCCATGGAGAGATATCCTGTATAATCGATGACTCTAGGAGTAATTAATCTCTCTAAAACCGGGATTCAGTTGCCTAAAAGCAGGTGTCTAATGCTATTTTAGGTGTTGTGGAGTATCCCGGTTGGCATCCTGTTGCTGCACCAAAAAGAACATGGGCTTCCTCCATCTCGCGTCGTGTCTGCCAACCCCACGTGTCTCATCTGCCCTGGGTATCAAATGGCGCGAGGAGCCAATGTTAAGGGAATGGAAGTCCATCCGTGCTGGTAGGACATCCGAATCACCCTCCAGGCTCCTTTGACTGTATCAACCAGATCTCTGCTGATTATAGTAGGAGCCAAGATACTAAATTTTAAGAGAAGATATAAGCCTGACTCCCCAAAATAAAGCTATCTCACTGACAAAATCACAAGAGTTGGGACACTGAAAGCCCCTTTTTATCCGCACTTAGATGATTTACGGGTGCTCTCTGTACCACCCTTCTCTTACCTCCCAAAACAGCGGTCCAGCTTACAGGCTGATGGTTATTTTTAAGTCAGTTTTTCACAGTCCCTCCTGTTGTAATGTGCCCCTGGTATGAAGAGGCTGGATCATCCCCTATTACCCAGAGAAGGGTGCCAACGCAGTCAACCGGGCAGTCAGCTGCAAAGTATGACATGAGGCGAGGGGTAGACTTAAACTTAGGTCTTCCCCTTGCAAGGTGAAATAGATGGGAAAGCATCTTTTTGGGAAATCCATCGGGTCTTGTGCTTGGACAACAGCACTTGGATTTCACTAATTGTAACTATGGCCAGCAACTGACGAGATGGAGATTTTACCACGGAAACAGAGCTACAGGGTAGATTTTGCCAGAGCCAAGCGGCAGCTTAGGGTGGAATTCCCAGGATATACATTTTTGGATTTAGCTGCCCAAGTGGGGCTTACGATTGCCATTTATGATTTAGACTTTTTTTTGTCTGTGTCAACCCTTGGGAGAAATAACAGGTAAAATGGGAAGGAAAGCATGTCCTCTCAATCAGTAAGTTGAAAAGAATTCTCTTCCCAAGAGGAAAACAGTCTCTTTCCTCCAATCTCCTCTTCTTGGGGAAGATATCTGTGTAAACTTGAAAAGGTTTAAGAGCTACAGAAAAATCTGCATAATTAATATAATTTTTTTTTTTAATTTTGACTACTAACTAGTAGCTGTACTTGTCATCCATGTAATAATCTAACCATCATGTAGCATAATTTCCTAGAAATCTCAGAAAATTGGGTTGCGATTGCTTGTAGAAGGCCATTCTTCCAGCCCAAGGCAGGAGCAACTATACCTAAACCATTCCTGGCAGATGTTTGTTTGCTCTTCAAGACCACCGAAAAGACGCAGTCTTCATTTTACTGAGGTGTGTGATAAGCAGTGGATTGCAGATGCAGGGCCTGGGTGCAAGGGTGAGAGCAGGTTTGCACGGTTTGTTTTTGTACAGCCTCCGGTTGAAGCTCCAAGCCAGAAGATCACTCAGCTGTAGCACAGTCATTAAGGACATTCCAAATCCCATTAAATCCAATCAGATTAAATTGAAAAATATAGGTAAGCACTTTGCTGAATGACAACTGCAAATGTGTTTGAGCGTGAGCTGGGATTACTTGCCACCTTACCGTATCACTTGGTGCCTCACTAGGCTGAGACTTACACAGCAAGAAGTCGCTCCAACCCCTTACGAGCCAACAAGTTTCACAGGGAACAGTAAGTGTTGAGTGTCCTCTGAGTCAAACTGTGCTTCTTGGTGAGATTACAGGGCAAATGCTCATTTAAAGAGAATAAATACTATAGGTAGACAGATAACACTACTCTACTCCCACCTCCACTAAATTTCGAAACTATTTCTGAACTGGAAAGTGTGTATGTCACCCACTGGTGCAGACATCTATCCTGACAGAGGACCACAGGGAAGGAAACTTCGCTTTGGCATGGTTTTTTTTTTCCAAACTGCATCAGTCTGAAGACCGGACAAGAATGTACTCACCCTGCAAACCTGGAATGAGATCCTGCAAACGGAGCTATATCCAGAAAAGTTTTATAGACTCAGAATTATCTCCAGCACCTGTGCAGGAAACATGAGAAAGGACATTCTCTCTCTGTGGTTTAAGACGTTGCTAATGAGGGTAAGGTTGCCTCCACTCCCTCTTGTGAACTCCCCCACGCACACTCAAGCTATTCCATCGTTTGAAGCCCTCCCCTTCAACACCCAACTGCTAAGTGCTCTGTTCTAAAGGCTACCATCTAACGGGTCTCCTGTGCTGTAGCACACCTGTAAAAGCAGGAAGACTTGCCTAAGAGCATTCTCCGTGGCATCTGCCACCATTCTCCTGTATAAAGCCAGATCACCGGTTTGTGTCTGGTCTGACTAGAAAAACATTTCTCAACCGTTTCTCTGCTGCTCGGCTGATGGGAGAATTTGGGACCAGTCAGTCATTGCCTTAGTTCTCGGTGATAAAATGCATCTTCAAAGAGCAGCGCTGGCATGACTATTTTGAGCATCGTAGCGCAGCTCTTTTCAGCCAGCTGCTATCCGGGACAAGGACAGCAATAGCCAAAGCCATCGGAGTCAACTGGAAGTAGCCAAAGCAGCATGAAAACCCTTAAAAACAATAGCACTTTCAATTATTTGTTTAAATGATTGACAAAACAATATAGCCTCAGTTGAAGGGGACAATTTCTGCAAACGCACTACTTGACCCACAGAGTTTTAAAGGCTTACTTCTGCACTTCTAATTTAACATCTAGCTATGCTGTTCTGATTAGAAGACCCGCTTCTATGCTCAAAAGCTCCTTTAATAAGGATTCGATTTGTTGGTTTTCAATTACAGCTCACAAAACATCAAAATTCTTACCTGCTACTAAGCAATACATAATGAACAACAGAGGAAAAACATGCATACAGCTAAGCTTGTCGTGTGTAATATTTATCTTTTCGTTTAAATTCACCAGTGAGTAATAGTGACCTATTATTTAGGAGAATGCCTTGCCAGTGTTCGCTAATCACTCTTCGTAACAGTAACAGATACCCTGGATGGTCCAACAAATTGTAAGTCAATCTCCAGGCTCAGTGCAAGGCAATATCGTGAAAGAAAAATGACTTTGGCAGTTTGTGATCAGCAACTTGAATTACAGCCTCGGTACTCTGAGCATCACACCGTTTCATTTAAGAAGCATGACCACATGTTTGCAAAGTGAGGACTGGTTTTTTATTTCATTGCAGAAGCCAAGTTAGAAATCATAAAGATAGCATGATAGCAACAGCCTGCCTCATCCAGGGGAGGAAAAATCAGAAACTAACTGTTAAGAGGGAAATAATGATATATCTATATATCATGTTTTGTATCACATACATAATACCAATTATAACATTGGGCAGATGATTGTTTCGTAAGAGAGCTTCTGCGCTTGTTCCATTGAGCCGATCTCTGAATACAGATGTAGTATTCATTTTTTCCCATTCCAGTTCTTACCAATTTATTGGAAACATTTAAATGACTGGTGTCCCCTGTCTCTAGAAAGGTCCCTTTGATATATCTGGGGCTCTGCAGCATTGCTGAAAGGTGGGACAGAAGAGAAGCAAAGGCCAGGGGCTGCCTCGCTTTGCGTCCCCGTTGGTGATACGAAGGACGAGGCTACGACCCTCGCAGGCGCTGCCCTTGCGGCCAGAGCTGACCTTGGCTGAGCACGTGGGGTTAACCCCAGCGGTGCCCAGCGCGTGCAGGGAGAACCTACTCCGGTTATTAATCCAGAGGGACAATGACAGGAGCCAAACGCAAAGCAACAGGCCTTTTGGCAGAGTCAAAATAAATTAGGAAAAAAGCATCCAGGAAATCCTTCCTCTGTCACCCCTCAGCAGACAAGGCAGGGTTGGGCAGGGAACACCTGGACGGGGTTCGAGATGGCTAACACAAACTTCGCGGTGTGTGCCAGGTGAGGAGCTGCCCAAGCGCAGAAGGGGGAAAGGTGAGCTTTCCTGGCCTCCAGCCATGCCACCCAGAGCCAGACGGGATATTTCTGACCTGCTTTCTTCAAGGCCTAATTAGCTCAGGCTGAGTTTCCAATGAGCCCCGAGACCCTTCTGAGTCAAGCATCACAACGTCGATCACTCAATCCTAGATCTGACCTACTCAACCCTCTGCGGGGAGGGGGACAGCCTGCATGGGCACCTGAGCCGGCTCCCGAGAGCTCTCGAAGAGGGCCCCACCAGCAAGCCAGGGCTCACGGGGAGCTCGGCAGCGTAGCACCCACCTGCTCACCCATCTCCACATCAAGAAGTAGACACCCTCAGTGCAGCCAGCCGGCAGCTCCCCCTCACTGGAAGCAGGATGTTTTGTGATGAAGGAGGAAGAAGAGGAACCACGTTCTCGCTTCCACGCACTGTCCTGTGCTGGCACAGAGGCTCCCACCCTGCCAAGAGTCCTGCAGCTGACTTATTTAAATCAATTCAATGGGGTACTCGCACACTGGGAATGAAGCCTGTGTTTTGAGGGCTTGTCCTCTGCAGGAGTGCTGCAGCTGCCCCTTCTCCAGCCAGATTCAGGAGTACCTGGATCCAGCACATTTGCATTGTACATGGACAGCAACAGAGATGTTGATAAGTCACCTCTCTCGCCCATTTTTTCCCCATCCTCCCTCTTACCCTGCTGCGTTTCCAGGACGCTTTCCTCACTTCTTGGCTAGGAAAGTCCACTGGCAGAGTTTTATATGAGCAAAGACTCCTTTCACAGAAGTAGGAGCTTTTCTAATCTTGTCCTCTCCCTACTTTAAAGACCTGCATTTAGACCTCTGATCAGGTGCCTAATTAGTTGTCGTGGCTATTATGGCATTTCTAGTTCAAGAGGACTGTGAGTAACTCAGGCTGCCTTTTCTGCCGGGCTGCCGGCCCACGGAGAGAAGCGGTCACACCACCTTACCCAGGCACCTCTGTCAGGTGGCTTGAGAATCCAGGCACCAGGGTTATCGGTTCCCTGTGGAAAGGGAACTGTGGTTCCCTAATGGAAAGCCATGACCAAGAACTAGTCAAAAAGTAATTTAAACACACCTAAAAAGTGCCCAAGTGCACTACTTACTGCATCTACAATAAGATGGCCTCAGCAGACCAGAGACTCTGGCCTTTCGAAGCCTGCTGAATTGGTAACTAAGCAATTGCGTTATTTATTTTCACCTTTCTACCGTCAGTTACTTTTTCTTATTGACTCAAGTAGCATTGAGTTTTCCAGAGTGGGGACCATGTCTGTTTGCCTATAAAGCATAGTGAGCTTTCCGCAGCCGGGTGTCCTTTTGTCCCATGCAGTTGCAGATGTCCCATCTGGACAGGGATTTCACCTCCTCCTTCAGACACAGGGAAGGAGAATAGGGAGGTGATGAATCCTTTGACTTACAGACTTTAATATACACGTGCTGTAACGTCTCTGATTCAAAGCCGCCTAGCGCAGTGGGACACGTTTGTGCTGGAATGGAAACACCATCCTGTTTGTTAGAATGAAGTTCACTATACAAACTAGGCCTCCTAATTCAATGTTTTTATTTCACTAAGCCAGCACCCCAAATTCTAATTCAATAAAGTTCACGGTGGCAGAGATCTGGCTTATCACTCGGGCGCATGTAGCTCTAAGCCTCAAGTAATGCGTGACGTGCTCAAGTTATGGATGTGCTTAAGAGCTTATGTTTGACCTTGGTCCCCAGCAGCAAACTCCTTTGGATCTGTTGTGGATGTGATGTAGTTGTAAGTAATCCCTTCTTCAGTTAAATATGGCCTGGAAAGCAGGTGTTTAATGAGCTGCAGATGCATTTAGGGGTCTTCATATTTAAGATTACTTCTTATTTTAAAAGAGCCTGGGAGTGTTTATTTCTATCAGAGGGTGCAACTCTTCACAAGTAATTATTCTTATCTCCTGGAGCTTCCCAGCCTCCCTCATCAACTTCTCCTAAAATCCTTTGACTTTACTTTATAGAAGGATCCTGAAAGTGTTGGTAATAATCTGTTCCCTTATCTCAGTGCACTTAAGATGTATAACCCTCGTGGAATAGCCCCGCTATCCCATTCAACGCTCCTGACTATACATACACCTAAGAGAAATTAAGTTTAGGTTGAAATACATATATCCGTATGTGCGTACATGGACTCTACACACATACATGCATACACACATTTCTTTAAAAAAAGACCTCACAAAGCCTTTGACATACACCTATTTACAAACGTGCAGGGAGCTTTTTGAACCCAGGTGAACACGTCTCACTTCAAGCAGCCCCGAACACATCTGGATCTTTAACTCTGCGGCTGGATCCCTGCGTCACCGGGAAATACGCTGAAGCTGGACACCTGACATGGCCGGGCACCATCAGGCCCGTGCTCTCCTGATTCTGCTCCCCACACCTCCGAGGAGAGAGGAAATATCCTGGCACCGTCCTTCCCCAGGAAACTGAAACCTGAAGTCAGAAGCACACGTTACAGCCCTGCCATTGCCTCAAGTACCGATCCGCCGGGATGGTGCCAGAGCGTCGCCTCTGATATCTGCCGTAGTATCAGAGGTGTTAACATCCAATTACAGGAAAAAATCAGCTCTGCAACCAAGGGAAAAACTGATGCTGCCTTTCCGTTGTCCTGGGAGATTTTTGTTCCTGGGAGAGAGGGGTTTTTTTGTCAAGTATGAAATAAATAATATTACTGTGAGATGTGCTTCCATTAAATTGAAAACAAGGGGTTCTTTTAATGCATAGACATTCTTCCAAAGTACAAGGGACATTATACACAGAAAGATTTTGCTAATGTATGAGACTGGGGAAATTAAACTGTTTAGCACTATCAAAAACTAAAGTTATCTTGATCAACATCTGAGACCTCACTAAATTTTGGAAACACAATTTACTTTTCTCCATTTTTATTCTGTTCATTTTACATGTCCATTGGCATGGTTTTTTATGCTTGCCGTTTTCAGGGTCCGTGGCGAGCTGTCATGCGAGTTAAAAAGGCTGATGCAAAGAATGGCACCAGACACTACCCTCTGCACATTAGTATTTAGGATCCCCCTGCCTCTGTGGGGATTAGGTTACTGGTGAGTGAGGCGGCCTTCATGGTCAAAAACACCCTGGGAACAGTCCACTTCCCAACTTTCCATAATAAGCAGCAACGAAAGAACATCTGCCATGTGTACCCGCAGATGTAGCTGCTCTCTTCACTCTCTCACACAGGCTTGGGGTGTCCCTGCCTCGGCGAGCTGCGGTTCCTTCCCTCACCCCAGGAGGAACTGGGACATGCTTAAGACACGCTCCCCAAGGGCGACGGGAGGCTGTGCGGTCCCTTTGCAGCTACAGCGATGAGATGGCGAAGTGCCACCTGCCCGGCCAGGCCGCTCCCACTGCTCCCTCCCGCT
Organism: Pygoscelis adeliae; assembly: GCF_000699105.1. Lineage (NCBI taxonomy): Eukaryota > Metazoa > Chordata > Aves > Sphenisciformes > Spheniscidae > Pygoscelis > Pygoscelis adeliae. The sequence continues at coordinate 3,402,524 of NW_008825618.1, forward strand.
CCTGCCACCCCACAGGAAGCTGATGCAGGAAACAGAGTGGGCAGGAGACTAACCCTATAGGGGCAAAACAGGGAATAATTTTCTCCAGCTTTTTGCCCATTCAGTTCCCTGAATGCAGCAAGACTTTCTACGGGAGCATCGTAAAGCAACTCATTGAAGGAATACAGGGGAGAGTGGGAGGAGGGCCAGGCAGACACTGACAGGGGAAGGAGCGAAGTTAAAGAGAGTATAACCTCAGATGTCCACCTTCCAATGGGACGTGGACATCTTGTCTCATAACAGGGGCTGCACCACATGCTTGTGACTTTTGGCAGTCAGAAGAAAATGGACAAGAAGATGAAGAAGATGAACCACTGAAGACTTGTTTCAGCTGCAGGAAGTCCAGCCCTGCTCCCAGCCCCTCCGTGAACTCGCTGCCCGGTCCCCAGGAGGGTGCAGGCAGAGAGTCCTTCCTCCTCAGCGACTGAAACAAAGAGAAAAGCAGCCATCACCTCTTCCTCCACAGTCCGGCCCGGTGGCCTCTAGCCATACCGGGGCTGCCTCCTGCTGCCAAGAGGTTTGTCACCTCTCCTGACTTTGGGCTGGTGAGGACAAGACAGCGGTGCTCACCTGCCCAGAAAAGGAGAGTCCATCCAGGGAACGGGAGCTGTGGGGCACGATCCAGCCGGGATTTTGCAGGTACCTCTCTGCTGCCTGGGGGGACACCCAGGCATAGCCGCGAGGGAGGTCACCTCGTGCTTTTGGCAATCTCCTCCAGAATCGTTCCCAGCACCGCCTTCTTTGCCCTTCCTGCAGGCACCTGGCAATTTATTAATCATATCCTGGCATCATTTCGAAGTCTCTGCTAGGCCAGGCAGCCTGAAATTACTGTTTGGGACATGGTGACAGTAGGGTGGGAGGCTCCTCCAGGGCTAGACGCTGCAAGCAGTTGGGGAAGTAGGCCCTGAGAAGAGCTTTGTGCTACACCCAGACCACTCCTGTGTCAAATACGGCCTCAGACACAGTCTCCTATCTAGAGAGCGAACTCACTGACCTGTCTACCTCTTGCTCACAGAGATGCCTCATGGGCTGCCTACTAACGCTACGTATATCAAGCATGGCCTGAGGAGCACACCTAGAAAATTGTGTTCCCCGGGGGACATTGATCTTGCAGCATCTGAATGCTGAAGGCGAGGAGGACGCTGCCGCCAACATGCGCAGCCCTGCCCAGATGCAGGCACTTTCTGAGGTTACTCGTAAGCTCCGTGGCGCATGCGAGGATGTGCTGCCCTCACCCCCATGACATTAGCCACGCACGTTTTGCCCAAGCCGCACACCAGATGCCTTTCGTAAATGTGGTGTCCTTTGCACAAAGACTTACTTATTTATATATTGCTGACTGATTGATCCCAAAGGACTGGGATGTCAGGGAGATACTCAATACGTGTTTCTGCCCCGTGGGTGCGCCTTCAAGCTCGTTACCCTAAGCACTGGTGGCTAGCTACCCACAGCAGCATGGGGTTCAGTCTAGGCTTCAAACCCTACCCCACAAATGAACAAAACAGCTCAAGCTGAGCTCCATGCCGCAACGTTTTACTGGTTTGATGCTACCGACCTAAAGTGGTTTTGACAGGCTTATCTGAAATGAGGGCACTACAGACATATATATCTCAAGCTGTTTTCACAGCACCGCTGCTCTTT
>NW_008825618.1:3404213-3414953 GCF_000699105.1 Pygoscelis adeliae
TCTTTCCCTTCTGACGGGTGCTTTGATGGGGATTTCTGCTGTCTGGGGAATATCTGGAGAAGAATTTTCTGAAGGGAGCAGCTGACCGGCAAGGGATCCAGCCACCCTCAAAGCTGTCATGTGAGATTTTTCACAGGATGCCAGAGAGGGCACCAAAATCAGCAAGATCACAGGTTTTCCAGGCATGGATTCCCAGTCACCCTACCTGTAACTATTAACACAAGCATTACTTCACAGTGAATGAACTCTACCCCCTCCCCTTGCAAAGACGTGGCATGAGGCTCCTGCAACATTTAACACTATTTAAGCTCTCAAAATCAGGCCTTAACACGGCTTAAATGCTGAGTTTGTGACAGACCGTCCAGAGGGAAGTTTATCTCATCCTGCAAGCCTAATATTTATGAACTTGAAAGCACCTCTGGTGTAAGTAAAAAGTGCTGTTTTACATGTGCATATGCATAACTGTATATTTTTGTGGGTATTCCCAAGTGCTGGTATTTGAGAATGCACCCCATGAAGTTTCTAGTCAAAGATTAAATGGTACAAATATAAACATGAGAAGAGCTGTGTTTTTTTCCTGCTATATTTTATTGTCTGCAATAAGCACATTAGCACTGCAAATGAAGAATGGGAAGCTCCAAAACTGTGAACGTAGCCCACTGATGTGTACATATTGCAGGTCTCCATGTGTACCCACAGTGCACTGGACAGAAAGTGTTACCGATGATCCCTGTGGTCCCTTGAGGCTCAAGGTGCCCTAACCAGTCCTTGTGGCTTGGAAAACCCTTTTATCAATTGCCTGTAGGTTAGTCAAGACTTGCCTGCTGTCATACAAATGGCGTAATAAGTGTCCATGTATGTTCCAAAGATGTGGTCTTATTTTTACAGCTGCTTTGGGACTAGGAAATAGAAGACCTTTTTCATTAATGTTTCTGTCATTTTCTTCCCTTGCTTTTCTCAGCAGTTTCTTGCCATCTCTAAGATGAAGAAGGAGGAAGTCTACACTCACTAGGCCCCTGCAGTTCTGGGACGGACGGACGGATGGATGGACGGACGGAAGGGAGGAGGAAAGAAGGAAAGAAGGAAAGAAAGCTGAGGAGAGTGTCCTTGGAAAAGTAGAGAAAGGGATGTAACTACTGGAGGAGAAAAAGCAACACTTGACGTATTTGAGGTATTGTCAGCCTCAAACAATAAACTAGAAAACTTGTGAAAGGTGGCCAGAACAAGAACCCATAAGCACAGGAACTTAAAGGAGTACATCTTCATGAAACTGTGAAGTCTCTGCCTTCAGGTTCCCCAGAGTCTCTGGGTGTTTAGCCAGCAGGCCGGTGACGAGACCTCTCAGCAAGGTCTGCAAGTCACCGCTCGGTTTCACACAGTTATGCGCATATCCAGTAGAGCTGGCTGTCAGAAGAGACTCTCGGCTGCTGACTGTTCAACTATTGGCTATCCAGTTTCACCACCTTTGTAACAAACAACTGTGGCCCATCAGTTTCCTTGGGACATATCTGAGGGATAACAATGTGACATTCCTGACCACTCTGCTACCCTAAAATGTGGAGGTGAGTCTGCAAGAGTCGAAGAATGGTAGAGTTGTAGAAAACAAACTCTCCTCTACAATCCTCCACTGAACAAAGTCAGAAAGAGGACAGAGAGAAGGACAGATGGAGGTCAGCCCAGGAAAGCGAACGTCCCAAAATTGCATGTAACATGCTCCAACTTCTTCCTGATGGATTGACCTGTAGTTACCTGAAAGCCCTGCCTGGTCTCAAGTCAGCACAATCTGCTCAGGCCAAGCCACTTGGGGTGCCTGCAAACTGTGCCAGTCTGCAGAAAATTTGCCTGCCCTGCCAAAAGAAAGGAGAAACGTTCTTGCGAGTAGTTGAATGAACACCGTATGAAACTGTAAGTGCACTTCAGTATTAAACGTTATGAGACAGTATTCGGTATTATACAGGCAAGCCCTGCAACTGGGACTTTGCACATAAATACTTTGTCATATGAACATTAAAAGAAATATGCACTAACCTGCACTGTACGTGCAAACAGAAAACAAGCAATATGTTTCAAAAGAAGATACGTGGTTGGTTGCACACTTCCCCTTGGCAGAGGGGGAGAGGACAAACATCTGGTGTTAATGATATTCTTTAATATAGGTGTAAGCTTACAGGCAGTGAGAGGGCTAAAGGGACTAAACAGATTACCTGCTGCGTTTGTACTGGCACAGCCTCTTCCTTCCCCTATTTGGGGCTGTGTCACCGCAAACACAAGGACTGCTGCCATAATGTAGTCTTAAAAGTTCTCAACAGCTATCATAGTGAATGTCATACAACGTTGCACTGGCAGGGATAGGACTAGATGACATGCCTGCCTTCCGATTCTCTAATTTGTACGGTCCCAGGAAAATGTCCTACCACTTACAAGATACGTAACTGCAGTGATGTCAAAGCATCTACTGAGATACATTTCTGCTGCATCTCCTTCCGTGGGATCCCACTAATATATAGTGAAAGAAAGATTTTAAGAATTTTAATAGCTTGATGCATTAATGCAAAATTGATGCAAAATCATTATTTTCTTCCAACTCATTTAACAAATCAACTGACCGATCTCACCAATCAACTGAACTGACCTCCTTCTTTGCTGACACAAATTCATACCTGACTTCTAGTTTAGATAGGGTACAGACCACATGAGGGCCTATAATCTCAGCCCAGCATTTAGACAAGGCCAAGAGCTCAAAGCGCACCAAGCTTCCAAGAGAATGACAAGTTAATAAACACAGTTGGCCACCTAAGACTGATTTGGCCACAGTACAACACTGGACTAAATCTGATCTTGATCCAAACTGAGGGCTGATACATCTCCCTTAATCTGGACACGATTCATTTTCTGAAGGGTCAAAATTCTAAACTCACTGCCCAGAAACCCTGCAGTCATTCCCTTTGGAAAATGAAAAAAAAAAAAAACCGAACCCACAAAACCTAAACCAAAACAACTCCACAGGGAGTAAATATTCCCTTTGGAGCGTATAAAATTGCTGCTTTCAGTCCTTGCAATTAAACCACAAAACAATTAGCACCATAAATTCCATCCTGCAGATGATCCTTTCCCTAGGTCCCCTTTTTACCACACCTTTCATTAGCTCTGCCCCTGTCCATCACGCTATGAAGCACAAGGCCAAAACCTTGCCGTGTGCACCGGCGCAAGCTGGCATAGGCGTGATGCAGTCTGCCAAGCCTGCCTCCTTCTGACTTTGTCACCAGCTTGCCTCTTGACTCCAGGGACGGTGTGCCTGATGTCATTGCTCAGACATCTCCTCAGTCTGATTTGCTGCCATTGGCAAAGACCGATGAATTCCCTGTGGAAACGAGTCCTCCAACTTCTCAGTGTAATGTTACTATCCTTAGCGTTCTCCCAGAAGGCTGAAGTGCAATGAGCTTTTTTTTTTTGCGGTTGTTTTTCAGCCAATGGGATTAATTGCAGAACAGACATGTGAGAGACCTGTGATCTCAGATCCAATCTCCAAAGTAAATGATTGGACTTTGCTTGTTGAAGTAACCGGGTGATCAAGGCAAGGCTGCGTGTCCGAAAGTTCAAAGGTTAGAACTGGGATGACCAGTCTCACATAAATAAAAGTTGTGTGATGCTACAGGATCTTTGAAGTACTCTCCGTGGATGAAGTCCTGTGCTTCATCTTTCTTCTCAACTTGTGTCATATTATCTATTGATTTACAACTGCTGAGGAAAAGAAGTGCCAAACACGTCTGGGACTAAAAGCTGTCACGTGGACTGCAGTAATTTGGTGCCCCTGCAGCATCTCGTGGAAGATTTTCCACTTGGCACTAAGAGAGTCCTTGTAAAAGGAAGGCAGATTTTGTGACACGCAACCCATAACTTCAAGTGGAGGTCAGGATACCCGACATGGTTAACTTCACATAGCAAGAAGCTCAGAAAAGAAATAGGCCAGGACACATTTAATGGTGTACCAGAGAAGCTCTTACAAGGCTCAGCTTTATTTAAAATCTGGATTTTAAATGAGCCACATGTACAATGTGAGTGTTACTACCTGCACCATTCCCAGATCTTCTCTTCCAGCCTATCAAAGTCTTTGCAATGGCTGTAAGAGCCATTCCTGTACAATTTTATAACAATTTTATAGCTTTGATCTATTAATTTCAGCCGAGTTCCAGATGACTGACCCCAGCATGAGAAAAAAACTAGCCTAGTCTGACCAGGTCTTTCAGCCTTATTGAAAGAGCATTCTTCATTTGGTCAACATATAATATTCCATTTTCTACGCATCTCTTTCGTAGATTTTGCAACCAAAACTACAGAGCACAAACAGGTGGGGTAGAGATCACTGACACCATGCTTAACCATTGCTTTTCAGGTAGCTGTAAAAGTTGTGAAGCACACTTGTAAGAACTGCGGTGACAGTACAGCTGATCGGGATTGGAAGCTCCTCAACAACATTGTTTCTGGCTGGCCTCTCCCTGGGAGGGAGACTGTGGAAAAGAAAGGAGGGTAGGACAGCTGAGATGGAAAAAACACGGTATACAGAAAGTGTGGAGCTTCTGCTCAGTTGAGAGTATGGATACAAGGACCCAAGAAAAGGGTAAGGGAAAGGCTTTTCAGCTAGCGATGTGGCTGAGAACACAGGAGGACTGTAAGGCAGGACATTGTCTCTCTACAGTTGATTTCTCCTGTACTCAGAAGAGCAGGTCTTGTAAATAAAGACATTTGCACCAAAGATACTTGACTCCAAGACAAATGTCATCTCTTCAGATATGCTCAGACTGGTTTTAGATATGGCAGTAAACGCAAGACTTCAAGAATGCCCACCTACTTGGACTACCAAGTGCAGCAAGATGTGAACTCCTGAAAGCACTGACGCGTGGAGCACACGCACCGAAATGAATTCAGTAGTTTGCTGAGCATTGAGCATAGGTCTGCATGACACCAGGAGGATTTAAAGTAGCTGGCAATAGCCATGTAAGTGTTCCCCCACATAAGACTTTGAGCAGTCAGGTCATGTCCAAACTGTCCTTGGGGCACACTGTGAGCTAGAAGACAACTCTGAGCAGTACCAGGACTTGTAAAAATTCTGCCTGCCTAAAAATTAGACCTTTCAGTCTAATTTCAGTTCCCAGGCTCTACTAAAGCAAATACACAATCTTTGTATACATTGAAATCTACTTAAAGATGAACACTATCAGGAATGGATTTGCTAAGTTGTGTCAAACCAAACTATTTTTCCTCCTACCCCAGCGTAGCAGATTTTGTGAACAGCAGTAGATGTTGACTATCATAAACTTTACCACTGCTTCCATCTATCAGACTAGAGAATCGTAATATAAATTAAATTTCCAGCAGCACCCATGCAAAGCCAGCAAACACTTTGCAGTGATGCGAGTGACATCCTATCAGAACGGAAGAATAAATCAAAGAGGGTTCCACGTGCTTCTTTCTGGAACTCGCTATGTTTAGAAATGTCTTGGATTAGAGAGTAGATAATGTACTTCTTAAATGTACAGGTAACGTGAGGCTGAGAGGGATTGCTGGAATGCTTTGGAGAACGGGGTTAGAAGGCAAACATCTGCAAAAATGAAAGAAATGACCTGGAGGAATGATAACTGAGGAAGGCACAACAGACATCTGCAGAGTCTCAGAGTTACTCTGCAGTTGCCCATGCTCTGACAACTTATGGATAAACAAAGGGCTTAATTTTCTAATTTGTGTGAATCTGTGTGAGCTAAAGGTAGAGAGAGGTGCAATGTCATTTTCTGCATCTTAGAATTAATCAATTTACTAGTGGAAGTGAAAATGGCCCAGGGCCTCGCAACAAGATGCAAAATGTACCGAGTTCCTATATTCAGGGGCTGTAACACGGTGTTTATAAATATAAATAGCAATAATCTCCAGATAAGTAACTCACTTGGATGACTGATGACATGACTGCAGAGGGTATCAGTTTTTTGGACTGACAATTAAATGTTAAAGAGTTTCAGATCTTAACGCAGTGTTCAAAATAAAGGTAATCCTAGCAGCGGCAATAATGTTCTTTACCATCCCTAACCATGCTAATCTTCTGAAGAAGCAACAGATAGAAACAGAGTGAAACTTCAGAGTGAAAACATACATGGAATTGAGTTCATCACTCAAAGATTGTACCAACATGCCAAAACTATTAATTCTTCCCTTGCAGCAGCGGGAGCAGAAAGGTCTGTTCCACTGGCTCCTGGCCAGGTCAGTTCACCGTCAGCCAAGGGGAGAGAACAGCCAGAGCCACCTCCCGCCAGCAGTCCCCCGTGCAGTCCCAGCACACGAACGAACTGTAACAGCTGTCACTGGAAAACAAAGTGGTTGCATTTATCACGAACAATGAGGGAATACAAAATCCCTAACAAAGACCCTGAGAAATGTATAGCATCCAAAAGTTGCCATCCAGAAGCATGCGTTATGATGACACCTTCCTTAATTAAACTAAGGACCTTCCATTTAGCACTGCAATTACAAAGCCAGAAATGTTCCCAAAGAGTCTCGTGCAGTTCAAAAATGAGAGAAAGTTTTTATGCGTTGCACATTTGTTACCTGACATTATCCGTGCTCCCAGAGCTTGTGACCAATATAATGCTGACCAGTCCCCCCAGTACATGTCACAGTTTCATAAAAATCAGTATCTAACAGATACACATTACAGTAAGTGTGTTACTGATATATTACAGTATCAATAGGCTAATTAATGACAGATGGACACAATGAGAAAGCTGAGATCACAGGAAAAACTAGAATAATAAAACAATGATATTGTTATCAATGTCAAATGAACAAATCGCCTAATAAATACATTTTATCAGCCTGAATTACAGAATTACCACTAATAGAAATGGTTTCAGTTTGGTTTGGGTAATTCACCTTCTGACTAGCCCAAGGTCCCAAGGGAAGTTACAGCCAAGACAGTTTCTGACCTCACTGGTGGGCGACATCCACCTCTGCAGAATGCGAGCACCTGGCTTGCCCTTTCACCCTTCCCGGAGAAAGTCGTCCGATGCAAACAGCTGAGTTCTCCAGCTCATCGTAAAGACATGGGGATTTACACGCGCCACGCTAAAATCCTCTATTTTTCTGCATGTTGTAGTGGTTCTGCCGTATCGCCTGCCCATCACTTCCTCCTTTGCAGAGGACCTAAAAATCTTTTCAGACCCTCAAGACGTACGATACAATAGTTAAAATTAGTCAGCGTTGTGGCTATCACGACTTTTTAACTCAGGAAACTACACTGGCTAACCAAACAATAGTTTGCTGATCACTTTCAGAAAATTAGTAAAGGTGCTTTTGATACCTGTGCACACAGCATGTGCGTGTGGTGCTGTGTATCCACATCCTCAGGAAAAGAAAAAATGAAGGGTCTTGGTCAAAAGTCAAGGTCACTCTCAATTTAGAGTGAGAGTTGAACTTTTTAAACAAGCATGTACGTCTCCAGCCTAGAACAAACAAAAAAATATTTTTATGTTCTTTTATTAAGAAGTTTGAGAAAAGAAAAAAATGGTCTGTTTCTGATCCCCACATGCCCTTCAGCCTTCAGTTATTTTGCAGTGAACTGCAGAGAAAAACATATTATTTTATACTTTTATAATTATTTTTATACATTTTTCTAAACAAATCTATTCCAACACAAGATTAGTGGGAAAGGTCATCTCTGTTGATCCTATTGCGTATCAATCTAAGTCTCTGGTATGAAAAGCTGTATTTATAAGCCAAGGAAAAGAACAGGGATTGTCTGATGCGCTACCGAAAGTTAACAGGTCCCAAGTTTAGATTGGGGATAATGTCATTCTTTGACAAACAGCCACTGTTTCTTCAAACCCAGCTGTCTTTGGCATATCAAATCTGTCAGAGGTGCTTACAGGAGTGTATAGGTTATTACAACACACAACATATATTCTCATTGAGACATGTCAAATCACATACCTTTCATAATTTTCACATTTGATGACAAATTTAGATTATTACGCACCATATCTTGTTTTCAGAATAAACTTCTATTTCCAGGAGTGATGTAAGGTTAAAGTTATAAAATGATGCCGTATGTCTAAGAAACCATGTTTTCTTAGATGTTTAATTAAAAACACTAATTCAAAAGTTCAGAAAAGATTCATAATTGGTATTTTCAAAGGTGGGAGCTTAAACTTAGACTTTTAATTCGTATTTAAGCATGTAAAGAAAAGCATTATGATTTTCAATGACTGCTGGCAGTGAATACTTCTGGATTTCAGAACAGTTACTCAGCACGCTTGAAAATCAACCAGAATCTATTTAAATGTCCCCCTAAAACCACAGAAACCTAATTTTGGGTAGCTAGATGAGCGTTGCCTTATGTTGCAAAATTAAAAACCAATTCCTTCACATTTAAATCAACAGATTTCATTACATACGCAGAAATTCATAAAAACAGAATTTATCCATCATAAAATATACCCCCATGAGTTGGAATCTAATATGTATATTGATATCTAAAGTTCCTAGCCTTTGACATTTTAGCAATACTTGGGCCACTATAAAGGACCCTTGTCTTCCAGAAGGAAAGCTATTGCAGAAAAAGCATGGCAAAAATAGACTGCTCCGACCCTCTTCCCATGGACCAGACGATTAAAGAACAACAGAGTCTCTCCTTCCCCCGCACATTCACACGTTCATTCGCATTGCTCAGGTATGAGCTAGCCTACCTTGAACGCTGTGCTTATGCAGAGAAGAGTTTTAAGTATTGAAAGAAGATTGGGGCTAGGAAAACGAACACAGAAAATAGGAATTAAACTGGTAGCAGCTTGCTGTATGCAGAAAGCATAAGAAATAGTTTTCCAGTGGGAAGGGGTTACACATGGGAGAGATTTAATAGGATACGTGTTCCACAAGGCCTGCTCTGGAAACAGCATGTGAATAACCAAAAGCAGGAGAAATGCAGCAGGTGGACTGAAGACGGAGGAAAAATAAAAAGAGAATGCAAAAATCAGACCAAGAAAGAACCAAACCACCACCAAAAATATAAACTATACCAGACCACATAAGCATCCATTAAGCATAGGAGAGAAAGCAAAGAAGAAGAAAAAACTAGAAAATTAATACAAAGTTTTCCTTAACTCTCTTTCTTCTTTCCTGCATTCCTTTGTTCTGAATTGAGGTTGAGGTTGTAACTGCTCCAGGATAACAAATCTTCTTAGTCCCCTTTTGCCAAGTATCTCATTTATAAAGGCTTAATTGGTGTCAAGTATTAATCGGAATAGTGTGATCTCCACCCAAGATAAATTAATCTGGCATTACTCTGAAGCATTTTCCTTCCCCTGGTCTGCTGGACTCCCCGAATGTGAGCTATGGCTCAAGGAGCCGCTACCTCAACACCGTCTGCAGTTCAGCTCCCAGTGACCTGAAACGCGTACAACGCGCACACGCAGGCTGTGCTGGTGGCTTTCACTCAGCTTTACGCTTCCGCATCTCACTTTAGCTTGACATTTTTTAGGCAAGGTAGAAATTTAGACAAATAAAGCTTCCTGTCTTTTTCAGCTTGATTACAGCTAAACTTCTCCACTTCTGTCCTTAACACTTACATTTTTACGGTAATAAGGCCCGGGCTGGGAAATTGCCTGTGAAGCTGGCAGTCCTCAGGCGGCAGGGGTGGTCACTGAGATAGCGGGTACGTCCGAGCTGCTCTGCTGGGTTTTCTCAGAGGGCCGCCATATTTGGATCCCAACGTTTGACAACATGCAGCCGGCAGAGTGATGGCGAGACACGCAGAGCACAAGCCAGAGCATGCTTATTTTCCAGCAGGTGAACATGTGAAAAACAAAGTTCCACTTGGTGATGACATCTTCAATCAGCTAAGTAATAAGGCATCCTAATTTATATGAGTTTTATAAAGTGATAATGGAAGAAAACATGATCTCTGATTATGTACCTTGTCACAGAGGATTTTAGAAGGGTTTTTTGATGTATCTGTAAAATACCCAATATATAAATACCACCAGCATTGTTGTAGAATATTGGTGCTGTCTTCTGTCAGTTAAAGGCTGTGTGTTGAACACACTAGGTTTTTTTATTGTACAGTAAAGCACAGCCCAGGGGACCGCTGTATGTCGGTACCTGAAACACCAGCCACGTAGCCTGCCTCTCCTGTCTGTGAATGCCACGTAGACCCAGCGTGCCGACAGCTGCCAGAAAAACCGCCCGATGTCGCCCTGGACATCCGACTCATAGTAAGGATCGTATCCGTACTCCTTGGAGTCAGCAAGAACCTGATTTTCCAAGCAATTGCTAAGCACGTGTTTGCGTTTCTTCTGAATTACCACTAGCAGACTGTATTTTCCACTTGTGGATGAATAAACACTCTTTACGGGCAGTGGCGTGAACTCTCCAAACAGCATAGCTCAGGAGTAATTAATTCAGCAACTAAATAACCATCATTTTTTAAATTTGCTCTCTAGTCACTGTGATTATTAAGACGTTTCTTCTTGACAGACCAACAGTTTTTAAAAAGGTAGGTACTAGTGCCTGATGGCCACACGATGCGCACTGAACCACGTAACCTGGTCCTTCAGGCACCGTCGATACCCCACAGCCACCGAGCGCTTGCCGGACGTGGCCCAAGCGCTCCGGTTTCTCTCGAGGCCTAGTCCAGGGACGCCTCCCGCCGCCTCCCCACACGCCTTCAACCCAATCCCCCTTCAAAATTCTCTCCGGCGCAGC
>NW_008825618.1:3415777-3434777 GCF_000699105.1 Pygoscelis adeliae
GCCGCTCGCTGTCTGGCATCCTCCACCCGTTTCGGGTGGGCAGAGACTGCACAGGTAGCAGCTCCCTGAGGCCAGCGACAACCTCCCTCTTCCCTGTGCGCGGTGCCTCTGCAGGACCCCTGCCAAGGAGAGCCTGTGGGAGGCAGCGGGGGCACGAAACAGCGTTTCATCCCAGCCCCGGGGTGTTTTCCTTTGTGCTTTCAGAAGCTGCAGCATGTTGGGGGCCACACGTGCGGCCCAGTCCCCTTTCCATTCAGCTCAACATCAGCTGGTCTTGTGTCTCTCGTTCAGCTCCTCCTGCTGTCTGTCACGACTGGGGGCCCTCCGCCAGCCTGAAGCTGGCTTTGTCTGAACTTGTGCCGTCTCCCTCCTGTCCCTGGGCAAAGTTCGGTCTTTGGCTCCGTGCAGGCTGCCGTTCCGCTAGGTGGTTACCGCTGTGTGGTTTGGAAATGCTTGCTGGGCTGTGTCTTCATGCCTTCTATTTCTGTGGTTTAGGCTGCTGGTTAGAGAGTGAGTGCCTTGCTTATCTTAGAGTATCAATTATACAAATGAATGAAATATTTATCTTGTGGCATCTGCCAATATTTATTATTGAACACTTCATGAAAAAAGTAATTCCTGTGGTTTTTTTCTTATAGTTGCATGTAATATCTAAAACTAGTGTATTCAAATCCATTTTTCATAGTACTCTGTTTTGGTCTTTTCCCTGTGTAATCAAGCTTGTACATGGATCCTACAGCTACAGGATTAAACAGTTGCTGCCAGCATGGAGTTCTCTTAATCCTATATACTCCATATTGCTCTATAGACCCAAAGTGATTTGGTTGTAATAAATCTTTAGAAGCTTCCTTAATTCTTTTATTTAATAATATCTGTGATAGATGGGAGATGAAAATACTTCTTCCGCTACAGGAAGCTGTAATTGTAGAAGAGTTCATATTTCCTATTTATTTTTAAGTCTTACAGAAGAGTTAATTATTCTTATTGTGGAAGACAATATTCAAGTCATATATGGTAGTTAGCTCTTGAATAGCTACATATAGATATATAGAGAAGGTAAGAAGCATTTCAGTTTATACCTTGAAGCATCCTTTGAAGCTAGGGATGCTTCATTTTCTAATGGAGAAAATAAAGTGTGGAGTGATAAGGTGACTTGCCCATTATTGCGTGGAAAATCTTTGAGCCAGACGTAGAGTTACTCATGTAGTGCCCTTAAACAGAAGAAATAGAAGTGGACTTGCAATTTGGGTTTCTTTCTTAATTGTCACATTTTTTCTTCATCATAATGTGTAGACTGGGAGCATGCTTTTTTTTTTTTAATTATATTGTTTTTTGTTTCACTTCTAGGTTAAAGTGAAAATACCTTTTGGAAACAAGTGTCTTGATGCTATCTTTTCTGTCCCAGAGAAGAAATCAACATATGGAGTGATTCTTACCCATGGAGCTGGCGGAGATATGAATTTCCCTCACTTAGTGTCTTTGGCAGCCTATCTTGCATCCCATGGAGTTCTGTGCCTGCGGTTTACTTGTAAAGGCCTTAACATTGCTTATAGGACTAAGGCCTTCAAAACAGTTGTGGTAAGAAGTAAAATTATGCCAAACCTTAGATCCATGGGGGCACAGGTTTTAAAAAAAAAAAAAACAAAAACAAATCCTGTCTGCTTCTGGTTTTCTTAAATTACCACCAGCTGTTAGTCAAGCAGCAATGGGAAAATTAGAAATGATGGTTAGCTGGATGGAGCAGTGCCCATGAGCAGAAACAGCAGGAGCAATTTTTATACAGGCAATAGCTAGAACAGCTGCAGCAAATACATGGGTTAGAGTTCAGGGAGAGAAAGAAAAACTTGAGAAAAGGATGTGAAGAAAGCAAGGATGTTTTGTGGAAAAACAGCTGGAAAAAATGAAATATTTAGGATGGAAACAAGAGCTAGGTGTTCTGGGCAGGCTTGGTGAGGGGAAGAGGGTTAAGGGATACAGCTTTGGGAGCAGTTTTGAGAGGAAAGAAGCTGACCTGGGAATTGTGCTGGGTATCTGAGGGGTTGGCAGCTGGGAGAACGGGTCTTTGGGGAAAGAGGAAGGGACTCTGGGTCGCAGGAGGAGTTGAAGCAAGAGAGATTGGGAGTAGCATATGGGAGCCCTAGAACCTAAATAGTCTTTGATTTCCAAATCAGTTTAAACTGTTATATGCGTGTGTTTCTCTCTTGCTGCTGCTGCTACGTTATTTAAGATGTTCTTGTATACCTAGATTTTGTTAAAATGAGCAACCTTTGTTATAATAGTATCAGCTTAGAGTATCTTCCTGTTCTGGAGCGTGTAGGAAGGAGTGGAAATTTTCTCCTGATTAGCCACTTCTACTGTGGCATGGGAAGGTAGCATTGAGCATCAGACATTTTTATCAGGGAACTAAGTCCAGTTCTTAAGGAATTCATTTGTATGATGTCATTGTGATTATATGTACATTAATTTGAAGTTAGACTTTGCTAGCTTTAATGGGGATCAGTTCTCCGTTCTTTTTTGAAGAAGCATAACGTTGTTAGTGAGTTTATGTTAATATGCTGCTGTGTAAAGGTAATTTAAAAGCCTCTGCTAAGATAGCATCTGATTAGTTATCTCCTAAAAACTGAAAAATTTGTTGCTGAATTTTATCTTCTCTGTCAGACATAGCTGATTGTGTCTTAAACTGAAACATAACTGATACGTGACCTCAGCCTCAGTGAGGGGCATTTTTGCGAACTTATTTTGCCTTTTGATGGGCTAAGAGTGCATGCGGTCTGTCACTAGAACTAAGTTGATATACAGTAACCGTTTACGTTTTGGTAACTTGATAGGGCATCTGAAATTTTAGACTTGCTGAGAACTAATGTGAAATTGCGTATGTTTATTATGTTGTTACTGCAAAATGTTGTGAAATCATTTGTGTGAAAAAACAAGATAGCAACTTGTATGTATCTGTTCTTTGTTTAATCTGCAGTGCTGAAAGAGTTTCCCATTTTGTGTTTAGTAGCTGCAAACAAAAAAGATCCCTGCCTCTCAGATGCCTTAATTCTGACTTGCAATGTTTCTCTTCATCTTATTTCTTTAGGAATACTTAAAGCTTTCTGATGATTATAAACTTTCGGGTGTCTTCCTTGCAGGTATTGTTTTTACTACCTATAATTTTCTCTCTTATACTGCCTCTAATGATAGCAGTCTGTAATTACTCCATTTTTTTAAGTCTGTCGCACTTTGGTAAGAAGTGAGTGAACAGATGTGGATGACAGGTTTCGGTTTGAGGTGGGCACTAAAAGCTTGCTGTCTAACTTGGGAACAAGCTGAATAAACTACTAGTCAGTATTGCCTAGGGAGAGCAATTCAGCTATCTGCTGGGAGGACCTCCTTTACAAGGAGTTGAATGCTCTGTAATCTTCATTAACCGATTAGCAGTCCACTGACTGCCACGGAAGGCAAGTGCCAAGCCCCCTTACACATCTGTGTTGGGGTGTCCGAACGCCACCAGCCCTGTAGCTGGTGGCTGCGCGGGGCGGGTGTGCAGCTCGGCTCTCTGGCGGCTGGCTTGAGCAGCACTGCTTCTCGGGTGGCAAATGGGAACACCCAGCCTGCGGCTTTCACCGCATTCTCCTGGGGGCACGGCTCTCTAGACCTATTCACCCTCCTCGTGATGCCACAGATCTCGCTCCAGAAGGAGGAAGGAAGGAGCAATAGGCCATGTTTTCTGGGTACTTTGGGAGAAAACTTCCTTGTCGCTTGTAAGTGACAGGGCATGAGTTCTCTGATTATCCGTGTGTACTTTTTAACTGTGGGTCTTGAAGAATTCTGGTTAATGGTAAATGGAAAACCATTTTGCCAAAGCAGGTTTTGGTAGATAAAACCTAGTGGCAGATAGAAAATCAGTTCTATTTATGTGGAAAAGGGAAGTAGATGGGTGTGATTAGCAATAACTTGATACGGGAAACCCTGAATATTCTCTGACTAAGCGAAACCAAATCTACGCTGATGCAAGTTAATCCCACTGGAATCAGCCACTTCTAACACTCAATTACAGAGCATTGTCAGCTCGTACGCCTCTTCTTTGGGGAGGTATTTTGATATCCCCTTGCTGTTACTGAATGACCTCATGCTACAAGTTCACACTTAACTTCCCCCCTCCCCACCCACCTTCTAACTTTTACTTTTAGGCTGAAGTTTGAGGTGTGCATACACACTTGCTGGATTTGTTTTGGGACTAAGGCACGTCAAGCTTTGGGTTTAGTTTGAGCAGATTAAGGGTTGCATGAAAAAAATGATACAAGATAATAGCATTGCTACTTGGAATTTCAAGTGTCTGGAGCATAGGACCTGTCCCTCTCTTCCTCCTGCCCCCAGGATGGGCTGTTGTTCCTTCCAGTATTGCAAAGGATCCTCCTCCGTTTATCTTTTTTTTTGTTTTGTTTTGTTCCCTTCTTTTTTTAAATGGGGATGTGAAAACATAATATAACCAGACAAATATTTTAGCAGAAAATATTGAAATTGGGATTAATATTTTTCATGGAGTAGATGAACAAAAGCATCCCTAGCATCTTGTACTACTGGTACGCTGAAATACACTGTTAGATTGTTTTTTGGAGTTGTTTACTCAATGTAGGTGAGGTGACAGCAGATACACTTTTTTCCTTTATTTTAACATGGGAGAAAGGCCGTTCCATGGGCTCACGAGCTGCTGCCTCTGTGATACGTCATCTTAGCCAGGAGGACGATGATGACTTCATTCAAGGTCTAGTGTGTTTATCTTACCCATTGCATCGACCAAAACTTCAGTCCAAGCTCCGGGATGAAGATTTGTTATTTATCAGGTGTCCGGTGTTGTTTGTCTCAGGATCAGCAGATGAGATGTGTGAAAAAGTGAGTACCCTTGTAAATCCTGCTACGAAGGGGCAGTATGGAGGAATAGGAATGAGTCTGAGTGACGTCTGTACTGGTATAGATAGCTGTGACTTTGGTTAACAGCCTTCTCTAAATATATATCTTGTCTGAAGGAAGCCTTGGGTAGGAAACTTCATCGGACATAAGGAAGCCTGCGGGTGCTTTCTTTTGCTGCTTAAAACTTCTGGATTGTGCTTGATCATCCACTTTAGCAAACTCATCTTTGGGCCGCTAAAATACTGCTAATTTGTCTTTTTTACAGGATAAGATTGTACAAATTAACTCGCTCCTTCCATAGGCCACTTTTATTTGCTATTCTGTTTTAACCATTTCAGGTTACAAAACACAAACACTGTGCTGTGCTACCAGTCCACATTCGTCACGTTTTCATGACAAATTCTAGCAAAGCAGTTCTACCCACAAGTCAGACTTCTGTGGTAGAAAGCAGTATTTTTGTAGAGGTGAAGAACAGGTGTGCAGAGATCAGAATACAGTGGTTTTCTGCCTTGTTTTCTTGCAAATAGGTATCTGTTGTTCTTGAACAGTTCAACTTGAATTTGGGACTGTGTGCAATTGGCATTTTCCATGCTTGGACAGTTTCTAAGGAGTCATAATGCTTTCATGAGGAGGCATCACCAAAATAAGTCAGGCTAGCTACCAGCAGATCCTTGGAGTGCCTTCTTAATAGGCAAATCTTTAAAACTTGCGGAGCTGGCTCTTCAATCTGTTTGCTGAGAAAATTGGAGAGTCAAAGCCAGTCTCTAGGGAATTATATTGCTACTCTGCCACTGTAGACAAATCTGATGTCAGAAGTTCTGTCATTTTATTGCTAGTACTACCTGCTGGCAGTAAAAGTGGATTCCTTCATCCTTCCCCCTTCGTGGGGAAGGAGCCCGCACAGGGTTGTGACCTTTAAGTTCTAATTTTCTGCTCTTCTGTGTTTGAGTGAGGGCTAACCTTTGAGCAAATTCCATTACTGAACACAGCATCATCACATCTTTTCTATCAACATGTCTTTAATGTGCGTGCAGATCCATTTTCTTTTTAAGAGCTGCCTATTATGTGTTGCACAAGCAAAGCGAGAGATATCTGTGAGTTGCACCGTTTGTAGCAACTGACTCTCTTAACTTTTTCATTCTTATTGTCTCCATAGCAATTGCTAGAAGGTGTGGCAAGCAAAATGAAAGCGCCTAAAAAAATCCATTGGATTGATAAAGCAAACCATGGGATGGCAGTCAAAGGACGAACAACAGATGATGTCATGGAAGAAATAAATGCGCAAGTTTTTTCTTGGCTTAGAGAGAATATTGAACTGGAGCACACGTGACTTGCAGTGTTCAAGCAGTATCTTCATTTAGCTTTTCCTACATGCAGCCAATTAGAGTTTGTTATTTCTGAGAGATATTTTTTTAAAATGGATATTTTCAGAGGTCTAACTGTAAGTGCAAATAAGATACTTTTGTGTGAATGAAAAAAATGATGCAAAACAATAAAGAACTTTTCGAAGGAAGGACAGAAAATTTACCAAACATTTAATACCATGGCAGCATTGTTTTCTGTGTTTCTATGCAAATAACTGTATATAACACTCAGTGCTCTGCATTAACAACTAAATGCTTGTGACTGATATTTGAAGTAATATATGGGAAAGAATCTGTTTTGACAGCAAATCTTTAGATGCATTTCATTTCTGAGTATATTACTGTTGCTATACTTGTTTGAAATTAAAACCTACTGATTTGTAGAATCCTGCGAGCAGGATCCCCTGAGGCCGGCCAGCATGAGTTGTACTACTCTGCCTTGGTGCCGTATCCTGGCACTCCAATGTGCTTGAACACCTGTGACGCAGGTAGAGGAATCTCTCGTCATTTACAATGTCACTACCCTAAGGAGCCAGATTCTCGGCCTGTGTGGGGTGGAGGAGGAGGAGGAGGAGGAGGTAATGTAGGCACGGTTGTGCATGAGGAGCAAAGAACATGGGTCAGTTTTGAAAAGTCTCCCTCCAGCAACTTCCCTTGCGTAAAGGACTGATGACAGAGGCCCTTCGGAGAGATGGGCATGGAAGACTATTAAATAAAAAACCATCGATAAAAGACAATGTTTATACTGGTAGAGGAACTCCTGGAGGAGGAAGCAGTTATGACATGTTGCACAAGGCTTCTGTCAGGAGGGCTCAGAAGAGGCAGGTGGGGGTCTGGACCTCATTACCCATTAGCAGGAGGAACTCGGGTCTTCAACTGAGCTCTGACGTTGCAGAGTGGATGAAGTACTTCGGGTGTGCTTGCAGCTGCAGACATCCCCATTACGGGCTATGAGTAACCTGTTGGTATAACCAAAGGTTATGGCAATATACTAACTGCTTTCAGCCAAGTCATCAGCGAGTATCAGCTGAGTGATGACCCTGAGATGAAATGGCTGGTTGGTCCTGAGCAAAGCATCTTGTTTTTTTCTCCTGAGATGGTGGTCTCATCTCCACTGCCAAGAGCTCCCTAAAACCTGCTCTGGTTGTTCTGCGTCTTACGGCTTGCAGCTTGCTGCTGCAGTGCGACCAGTTGAATGTGAACAGGCAGCTTTAGCCTCGAGGTTGTCCTTGGGAGAAGCTTTGTGTGTGACAATGCAGAGCTGCTTAAACGTAGGCTGAGTCAGCCCTGGTGAGCCAAGAGGATGTCTATGATGTTTTGGTCAGGTGCTTAGATCGGATAGCTTTATTTTGGGGTGCTCTGTCGTCTAAAAGATCTATTTAAGACTCTAGGTTAGTGTAGTTAAATTATAACATATGTTGTTTACCACATGATCAAACAAACTATTCCTTAGGCTTGCTTTTACTATAGTAAAAGTAACAGGCAGGTGAAAGTTAAAAATCAGATACACTATTCTTCCACTGTTTTTCACAAGATGCCTCAAGAACGCTGATCTCTCAGCAGTAGTGTTGTTCAATAAGCACAGCACACATCTAAATGTTTGCAAAGAAAATAACCGAATGGTTTTTAAATTGACTGCCTGTCTTACAGAGAAAATAAATCCTCACTTCGGACTGGAAAGATATGCGCTAACCGTAGAATTCGATGAATTTAGACTTGACTTTAAATCCACCTACAGATCGTTTTCAGATGATGTTGATATGCTCAGAAAGTAACAGCTGAATTACTTAGTATCGGTGGAAAGCAAGTATTTTAAAAATAGACTAGACTGTTCAAACAATGATCGGTTTAGTTTCAGTAGTCACTGCTAAATGCTACTGAATTATTTTCGTATTGCCAAAGAGACTGAGTTTCACAGACAAAGCATCTGTGAAAAATCATATAGAACTTAAAACTTTTATCTAATATTCCTAAAGTGTCCAATAGCACGGTGTTTTTCCTTCAGGTTAAAAGGATGTATTATAAACCCCACGTCATCATCTTTGAGAATACTGATTCTCTCAGAAGGAACAAAGTTATAGTCTGAAAAAGATGACAATTCTTACCTGCCCTTTTCTGCAGAACATGCTTGTGAATAGACTCAGCGTAACGAGCATGAGTAAAAAGTATCTGCATTTCCTAGGTATCTCGGGACAGTAACACGACTGATACAAACATGATTTTTATTTAAAAAAAAAAGTTATAAAAATGTTTTTGAACAAGGCTCTGCACCCACTGCATGATAAAAAGGAAATAGGGGGTGCTTGGTTTTCTTCCATATGTAGATCATGATACAGTAAACTTCATAATATCTATTGACATTATCCACTGGCATTTTAATCCAAATTTTTCTTCTTTCCTTAAGAAGGCATTCTGAACGTAGGTAAATATTCAAAGAATTATCTTATTTCTTTCTGTCAGAGTTCATCTTTGGCCTGTAGTCAAGAAAGAAGAAACGTTTTTCAGTTAATTGGAAACTCAATTTTTAACTGTCTAGTCCTGCAAATACATTAAGAAACGTTTCCAAGCTTGATAGGCGTTAATGGTCTGGTAACTGATACCATGGGCTATTGAGCAATGGCTGCTCCAATTTGGTTGAGTATGAACCGAGGGCATCCAGCACTTTACGTTTAACAGTGTACGTACTGTACCTTTTTTCTGTGGCAAGTACATGGAAAAAGGTCATCATCAGGCTGCTGCACTTTCTCCATCCCATCTCTGATTTTTGGCTCGCTCACTTGCAAGCTGGCATATTCCTAGTTTTAAAAAAGGAAGGTTATCGTTAATTCATGAACTCGTTGGAGTGTACCTCTGGTTGTAAACACCGCACCAACTCAGCTGAGTAATTCTGTGAAAACGCTGGGGCTACACAATCTGTTACCCCACGCTGTGTCACAGACAGGGTAAGCAGATACTTGACTGCAGACAGGAGCCCCTTCGGGTGCCTCACTGGAGTTCGGTATCTCGGTGCTAATGCACAGGTATTTTCAGCTGTGGTTCACAGCGTCTGCGTCTGATGTGGAATTCTTTGATCATTGTGGGCAACGTATTCTTGCAGATTAGATCAAGGTTTATGGGATCCGATTGCTCCTCTGAAACCGCCAGCGTAGTCTTAAGGGGTTTCATAGGAATTAACTGCATGCAGTGTTTGTAAACGAACTGAAGTTCTAACTTGCTGCTGCTTGCTTTGTGGCTTCAAGTGCTGGACTGGCCAATTTCCAGCAGCTCCATTGCCCTGAATTCTTTCTGTGGGATTTCTATTTTTGTGGTAGTAGCCATTAAAAATACACTAACCTGGAAAAGTTTGAAATAGTAACAAAAAATGTGATCCCCCATGAGATTGTTTCTTGCAAATTCTTGTCCAGATTTTGCAATATTTTTTGCCTGTCAAAGAAAATAAAAGGTTTTTTTAAATTCTCAAAAACTGTAGCTATTTCAGTATTGATTCTGGAGTTAAGTATAGTGTTGACAGTTTAGGATAACCTATTTAAACATTCTTAATTTTAGAAGTAAGGCATTCTTATGAAAATACTCCTAATTTTTCCAGAGTTCAATTTAATTTCCAATTAAGGGCAGTATTACGTATTTTTTAAAAAGTATTTTTCTTATTTGTAGAGTTGATGACAATAATTTTTAAGTCCTCCTAATAGATTCTTTTGTTTTAAAGAAACGCACTTTTTGCTCTCTCTCTCTTTTGTCTAGAAACATTGCTGAGTACTTCTAAATGCGTATTTACCTCTTCATCATGCTCTTTTGCCCACTGTAGTTTTTCTAGTAGATCACTCAGGTCACTTTTAAACGGAATATAATGTTTCCATGGCTGCAGCTCGTTATAAAAATGCTCATAGTAGATGGAGTCTTGCTTTAGCACCACACTGTTTCCTGCTAGTAGATAAGGCAATCTGTATGCTGCCACAGTGCCATCAATATTAATTTGATATTTATACTGGAAAGAAAATGACCATAAGTTATTAACGAACAGAAGATCCAAGTAGCTTGGATTATATTATTCTGAGGGCACTGGTATTACTGACTTGCCGATATTGAGCAATGTAGGATTGGCTAGGCAAGCATCAATGTTTAAGTAGCTTTTATTATTTAGTTTGGAATTCATCACAGTGCTGGGTACACAGAGATGCCCTCTTCATCAATTAAGTTCTCCGGAAATTCTTAGACGCTCATCCTCGGGTGTGAGGGTAGATGTGCCACTTCATCCACTGATTTTCCCACTATGTTAGTTATGTTAGTAGTCCTGATCGCTGAATCAGGAAAAAGAAATAAAAAGGAACTTGGAGTTATATAGATTACACAAGGTTCTACAGAACCTTTAGATGTAAATCAAACATTATTATCCTCAGCGTAAGAGCTACATAGCAGTTAATCCCACTGGAGGGATGCCTATTCATGCTTGTTATTGGTGGTGTGCTGAAAAACTAGAAGTCACTTTATTATCAATAATATATACAGAGTTATTTGATAACGGGAGGCACCGAGATCCTAGTTCTATGAAAAATGGTTACTGGCTTACCTTAAAAAAATCAAAAAATGAAATGTGTTTAACAATGGGGCCATAAAGGCTTTCATCATGTTTAAAAAAAAAAAAGTTTGTGAAAGCAGCATCTATGATCTCTGGGTATTTTCTGCTCAGTTTTACAAGTTCAAGCCTCTCTTTGCAGCTGTCACGTCCTCTCCAGAATGCTGTGGTATTCTTGTCTTCCCATGAAGGGCCAGTATTTGCTTGAACTGACATCATATCCAGGCTGACTCTGGAGGAGAAAGAAGAGATTTAATAGTGAAGCCTACTGGAAATTTTTTGAAGTGCAATTACTTAAAGAGTTTACTGTACCAATAGGGAAATACAAAGGATGAAGGTAAGTTTAACCACTCTTTCAAAATTTCTTTACTGAAAGAGTGGTTAAACATTGGAAGAGGCTGCCCAGGGAAGCGGTGGAGTCCCCATCCCTGGAGGTATTTAAAAGACGTGTGGATGAGGCGCTTAGGGACATGGTTTAGTGGGCATGGTGTTGTTGGGTCGACGGTTGGACTCGATGATCTTAGAGGTCTCTTCCAACCTTAATGATTCTGATTGATTCTAAGTCATGAGCACACCCGTATACGTAGTGTATCAGTATTTTTGCAGCGATAAAAATAGATAAGGAATGTCAAGTTCACAGGCCTGTGGCAAGACAGCATCAGTTCGACGACGACGTGGCATGTGGAAAGAGTACCTGTCAGTTGTCATGGAAAAAAGTGGCTGAAAGCGGATATGGTTGCCAGACAGATGAAGGTGATACAGGGTAATGCAATAGCTGATAATGGTGATGATGCAGTCATGACAGTCCAAAGCAAGGTTTTTATGTAACTAGCTTAATACAACATATTTCACTTCCTTTGCTAATTTAAAACACATAAACTGGGGGGGGGCAGGAGGGAGCAAATTTGGGAAAAGTCTTGATAATAAAGGAACCTGAACTGAATGCAGTGAAATAATGAATAAGTTCAAAGTCGATAACAAACATCTCTTAGAAGCTGGCTTTGTAGTGTTTCAAGACAGTGACAGGGCAGTTGCGCGGGCCAGTTATGATCAGTAATCAAAGCGGGAGGTCCTAGGTCAAGAATTCTGGCTACAGAGGGCTTTAAAAGGCACAGAAAAAAGATTCTAGGAAAATCAGGAAAAAAAGAGACCTGGCCAGTTGTCAACATGTTCATGGGGGGGAAACACAGCAAACAAAATACCTACTCTTGAAACATTCCATCTAAGTGCTGTTTTGAGTGACTTGACCATGTTTAGATTAATTTTGATTTTTTTAAATAAAACAATGAAGTATTTTAATATGTCATTTACGTTATATTATACATAACTTGGTTAATGTTAAGATATTGATTACATGGTTATTGCCTACCTACAGGGTGCCAATGTCTCAATGGATAAATAAAGAGTAAAACAGTTAATACACTGCTAATACAAATATCTTTTTGGAAGATCATTCGCTGTAAATTTTGCGAAAATTTTAAGTGATTTCTTACCGTCCCATAGTCTCCAAAACTGAATCTGTTAAGTCGTATGTTGGCATGACAATGTCTTTTGACTCACTGGACCCACACCACGAGAAGATGGGGTGCAGGTTCTGTGGGGACTTCTTTTTCTCCAGAGGCCAGTCCCCCAAATTAACAAAAAATTCTACATCTGGCATTTTCACCTAAACAGAAGCAAAGTAGGCACAAATGCATTTTAATGCAAAGCAGTATTCTTCTGCTGGCATCCTGCATTTTGAAAACAACCTCACCAAGAGAAAAAATAGCCAGGTCTCTAATATACTTAACGTACCTGTAATAAATTGTTAAAGTTTAGAAAGATGTTAGAAGTAATGAGACCACAGAGTAAAAGCCTACAAGATGACAATTTTTTTTTTTTTTTTAAAGATTTGCACAAAGCCACATAAATGCTTTCTCTTTTTTTTAAGGGATAGGAACACCCCAGTTTAGAAGATGGTTTCTTGTTACACTTTACATGATTGACTGCCCAATCTTTGTACCAGGCTAGCACTGGGATCTAGTAAGCAATCGTATAGTTCCAAGGTAAGTTGAACCACCTTGTTGACTAAATCAACAGAAGAGAAGTAACAGAAATGAACAGCCACGATGTTCATTTGAAATGAAACAGAAATGAACAGCCACCGACCACGTTTAGTCGGCGCTGGAGTTAGTTATTAAGCATAACATCCTCACTTATTTAAAATAGTCGGTATATGGAACCATATCTGAAATCACAGTTGCAGCCAAAAAGCAAGCAAAATACTGTTGATGGCCAGGAAATGTTGTAACAGCAGGACAGAGGGCATAATTTTGCTGCTATATGAAACTTCGATGCACCCCCATCTTCAGCATTGTGCGTGGTTCTGGTATTTGCAGACAATGTAAGAGAAGGTACAAAGAAAGGCAGCTGCTATGATAGGGATGGACCAGCTGCCTTGTGAGGATAAGCTGAAAACGGTGGGACGCTTCAATTTGGAGAGCAGAAGGCTGAAGGCGACATACGGTTGAGTTTCACAGAACCCTGGAGGCATGTATAATGTCAGTGCAGAACTGATGCCGTATCTGTTCTTAATTCACCCTCTTCATGACATTAATTTTTTTAAAATGTAGATCTCTACTACATCCCCCCCAGTCGCCTCTTTCAAAGCAAAAGAATCCTGGTGAAATTACCTTGCCTTTGCATGCCCCAACTGCTGTGTAGTTCTTTTTGAGAAAGTGAAATGAGAACTGCACCGTTTTCACAAGATAGGCATGTCACAGATTTTATGCTGTGACATAATCTTTTTTTCTTTTGTTTTTGCCTCCCTCCTTAAGAAGTCTTAATTGGGTATTTGACCATTACAAACATCTGATTATTATACTGGCATTTTTGGAAAACTGTTGGAATAACTTCAAGATCTCTGTCCTGACTACTAACAGCTATTTAGAGATCGTGATTGTCCAACACTACTGACACCGAGAACAGCTTGCGTCCATCTTCCACAGAGCAACCTTTTAGATTATTAAAGGCTACGTTCATGTCTTCCCTTAGACACTGTTAGACGAAACAATCCCCGCTTGACTAGACATACAAATGAAGATTCGTTGTTCTTACCACTTCCCTGTGCAAGGTCAGTGATTGAACATTCTTTCTTGAAGCATGACACCCAAAGGCAGACACAGTGGCATGACCGATCCATTACTAATCCTGAGTATAGTGGAAAGCTTACTTTACATTTCTTTCATGCGTTTGTTCTGCTAATGCGTGTGTTTAGCTTTTTGCAACAGCATGCCACTGTTGGCTCGTGTTAAATTTGTGATACTGTAACCGTCACACTTTTCTGCAGAAAATAACCACGCACTCCCTATTTTAAATAGGTGTCATAACTATATGACTTATCCAGCCTTTGTGTAGTATCCTGCCCTCATCACTTTATTTTATCCATTTTTCCATACAACTTCTCTTACTTGTTAAGGAAATTTTTAATTATGATGCTGTACTGTGAGGTGCTTGCAGGTTCTTTCGTTTTTGTTCTCTGAAAATTCAATAAGCATATTCTCTAGCCCATCATTCAGTCAAAATATAACTAAGTTATTAAATGGGGACTGAACCCAGGACAAATTACTGAAGAATACATTTGTGACACCTTTTACCGCTCTGGAAACATTGGCAACTACTGTTTAAGTAAGGCTTTCCAAGCAGGTTACAGTAGTTTCTTCTAGGCAAAGTTCTCCTATCTCGTTTATGAGGAACTTGTGAGACTTACCCTCAAAAGCCTAACTAAAATTAAGATACTTGACATCCATACAGGAAGCCTATTATCTTGTTTCAGAAAGAAATTACATAGTTATTTTTTATGATAAATCCATATTGTTTCCTACCAATTAGCTTATCTTTCAGCTGCTTATAAATAATGTGTTTATTTTTTATTAGATTTTTAAGGAATTGTTTTTAGGTGAACAACTTCACACTTCAGTAGCTCCTCTCCTTTCTCTCCTTTTTAAAAGACAAAGTGCTTTGTCTTTTTACAGTCAAAAATAGATATTAACTCGGATATCTTTGTATTTCTCTTACTACTCTCTTTATGTAATAATCGCATATGTGTGTGCTGAAACTTCAGCCCTGCTGTATTCTGTCACTATGTACATAATGTCAGATTTTCTTCCAAAGCTTCCCTAGGAAAGAGTTTGTGTGGTGCTTTTTGCTTGTACATCGAGGGAGTTTTCCCACATGCCACCTGTTGGGCTTTCGGTGCTCTTTCTCAACCCTTCCCATCTTGTTTTCAACACATGGAATTTAATGGAGAACGATACACGTTCCCTATTTTTTTCAGTCATCCTGTAAAATGTACTAGCAGAGACAGAGTTTTCTATTAGATGCTACAGGATGATTTATTTAGTCTATAGAAAAAAAACAACAACAAACCCACACGCTGTCCAAATCTATCAAACTCTCCTATAAAAGCCTGCTATTCAATTAACATTTGTGATACTCCATACACTGATCAGATAGCATTCTAGAACACGCCAACTTCAAACAAGGAAAATCCATCTGACCTTTCCATTATTAATCGAAGAACAAGAAGGGCTTTTTAACAGAAATAGCAACAAATATGCTGTAGTATATTTGTTAAGCCCAGGCTTCTATGAATTAGGACATACAGAATAAATGACCATACAGATGTACTCACTTTTCTTGTCAAAGAAAGCAGTATGGCATCCATGAAAATTCTGAAGCCAACATGTTCCCCATACGTCTTTATATAAACCTGAAAATAAACAAAGGTTTTACTGGTCTGGTGTTTTCATTTCAAAGAACGGCTGGCACAATTTAGACCTTTTTTAATCACTTAGTAAGTAACTGGTCAGACAGATTGTATGGCTGTATAGATTTATGAATCGGCTGGGAAGCTTTAGAAATCTCATCTCTCTAAGTCATCACAGAGAAGTGACCAAAAAAAAGGACAAGCTTTGCTTGCTTTTGCAGACGTTTTAGGTCTGTCTCATGGAAACAGACACTGGTTGCCTGTTTCTGTTGTGTTCTATTGTTCTCATCTCCATATGAAACTCTACTGAAGTCTGTACAGTTTTGTTAAAGAGAACTGTAGCTCTGATCCTCAGTGGAGCTAAAAGTGGTGTTTCTTTACCTCAGTATTATGCACAATGTAATTTATTGATGCATGTCAAATTAGATGATCGTGACACTCCACAGCAATATTACTCAGAGAACAGGAAACTGAATTAGCATTTAGGAGGCTTGGGTCTGTGCCCAGTACTCACACTGATTTCCTTGGAAAGTAATTTGCCTTCACTGTGCTTCAGTTGTAACGTGGACAAAAAGTACTTTACAAAGTAGGACAGATATTGTTGAGCTCATATACAAACTGTGAAGTATTCAAGGACAGAGAAGCAAGCAAAGGAAGTTTCTTAAAGAACAGACAAGAAGCCTTTCAACTGGGAACAGCCAAACAGCCTAGCTGTATATCAGATCAACCCATTCCGTACCTCGTTGTCTTTGATGGTGTAATGACACAAACTCTGTCTTTGTCCAAACCTCTGCGGAATATCTTTTGCAATCTTATCTGGATCAACAATGGGAAAATTTGCTAGGTCTCTTTGAATCTGTGGAATGATTTGAGGGCAGTTCATCTCTTCCAGCCATGCACTGCTCTCCTCCTGAGGGCAGTCACAGTTTTCATGGTAAATAGGTCCTATCAGGAACACAATTATTATTTTATTTTTAGTTAGTCACGCTATTGAGATCACAAAAGAGGGTCAGGCACTGAGCATTCATTGCTTAGGGCCAAACCTTCAGCAACTCTAAATGGACACGTCTGAACTTTTTCTGACTCCAACGGAGTCATGCCAAGCTACATCAGCTTCTGTATGAGCCCTCTACCTGTATTTGCTAGGCAACAGCTTCACAGCATTTGTTTCTTTTTTATTATTTTGAATAGTACACGCAGGACGCTTATAATGAATCCATAATTCCAATGGGATTTAATAGTCCGGAGAAGTACTGAGGTCCCGCAGAATTCTATGCTAATCCTAGAAGACATTCTGGGACAGAGTGTGTGAGAAAAAGCCATGATAGGAAATCTGTGTGTAGTGCTGCTTCTTACCTTTTAAAATATATGGAGACTTTGCGACATGTTTATCTCCAGTTTTGACTTCTATCTTCAGGTTTTTGTAGCTTGCATACATCCTGTATCTTACAAGGAAGGAACCATCTTTCCTGTCTAATACTTGCACACCAACCCGAGTGAACTGTTCATCAGGAGCAGTGATCTTCACCTGGAATGCATTTTCACCTGGTGATGAAGTGAACCTGCCCAGAGAATAAGTGGGAGCTTAATAAAAAAGGAAACACGCAACAAACCTTCTTAATCTGATCCATTCCTTTTCAAGTTGACAGATTTCCAGTGACTTCACCGAGCCACGCTAGGTCTTTATGGGCATATCCTAACGTTCACAAGCAAGGCGTGATTTTTCCCAAAGAGAATTTTGTTAGACTACCTAACACGTCTCATGCTGTTAGAAGCATTAGGTATCAAGAAGGTTCCACCCAGATACTCATGAACACACCTCCAAAATCACTTGGTGCCCTACGCGTTGAGCAGTGTTGGAAATACGGTCTTTGATTATATGGAACAGAGCACCTTTAAAAATCCAGCATAGCTCTTGATTAGTAGTAGCTCAAGTGTAAAATGATGGGAAAGTAGAGAGCATGCAGATAATTGGATCTTGGTAGATATACCTTGGTGATCTGTCCTGTAGGGACAGGACAAGGGGCATCGGTTTTAAACTGAAAGAGGGTAGGTTTAGGTAGGTTTAGATTGGACATAGGGAGGACATTTTTTATGATGAGGGTGGGGAGGCACTGGAACAGGTTGCCCAGAGAAGTTGTAGATGCCCCATCCCTGGAAGTGTTCAAGGCCAGGTTGGATGGGCCTTTGAGGAACCTGATCTAGTGAAAGATGTCCCTGCCCACGGCAGGGAGGTCAGACCAGATGATCTTTAAGAGTCTCTTCCAGCCCAAACCATTCTATGATTCTATAAAAAAAAAAAATACTAGAAGAAGCTTCCCTTTAGCAGCTTAATAAGTCTGTTATTTTACATACAGAAGCAAAATGTTTCCAGATTACTTTATTTTCCAGGTATTATTTAAAGAAGTAAAGAATGAAGTTAAACCTCTTGATCATTATGGTAGCTCCTACAGGGGAAAAAAAAGGATATTACAGATGCCAGTGTCTTGGTAGGGAAAAAACATTAGAGTGGGATCATGTAATTCAATGTGTACTTAGGGCATTTTGGTAAAATTCACCATACAACAATCATAGAAAAATCTCCATAAAACCAAATAAAATCATTTGAAAAATCATTAAGTTATCACATATCATTGGGGTATTAACGAAGTTGGCACGGTCAAAATGCTGCATCTGCCAACTTTCTTCCACCCCTTTAAACATGGTCCCAAATATGTAGGGGGAGCTTGGGATAGAGAGAGAGGTGGTGGGAGCGGCTGGACTAACGGATTACAGCCCAGCAGCCTGGTCACCTTTCCTGAAACTTGTCCGGACATACTAGAGAGGTGCCAGTTCAACTACATGCAGAAAATATTTACTCTCCAAGATAAAATGAACTGGCAGCTTCCAGACTTGCACGTGCCACAGTGCATCTAATCTGGACGACCTGGATGGAGTGCTCTGAGCTTCTGTCTAGCTTGTACAGTCAGGGTGTCCTTCCCGTAGAAATGGAAAGCCACGAGTGTCCTCTGAAAACTAAGTTCACTTATTTCATTCTCATGAAGTTTACCTAATGGCCTATAAAGTAATTCCTAAATGACTCTACTGATCTTGTGTCTGCGCGTTTAGGAGAAATACTAAT
This sequence comes from Pygoscelis adeliae, assembly GCF_000699105.1. Lineage (NCBI taxonomy): Eukaryota > Metazoa > Chordata > Aves > Sphenisciformes > Spheniscidae > Pygoscelis > Pygoscelis adeliae. The sequence goes on from NW_008825618.1 coordinate 3,434,479, forward strand.
GTTCCTAACAGTGGAAACAAGCAGGACACCTGAGCAGGTATATCATAAATTAAATATATTAGTTACTGTTAAGGTTTTGACAAATCAGAATAAACCGTAACTTGTTGGTTGGACTAATATGCATGTTTTGCTGTTGAACTTTTTCATCCTCTTTTCTCATCTCATCCCCTTGTGCAGTTATTTGGTACTCCTAAAAAGATTAATCAGCTTTTTCTAACTGATATACAGAAAAAGTCACGTAGGCAGCCTTCGGCCTTCCCTTTCTACAAGAAAATCCCAAGTAAATTGCTGCCTAAAAG
>NW_008825618.1:3435734-3438518 GCF_000699105.1 Pygoscelis adeliae
CCGGCGCCGGGTTAGCCCAGGACTGCCTCAGCCCCGGAGGCTCCGAGCGGCCCAGGGCCTTCGCTGGGACCCACCTCAGAGGAAGGGGACTGAGGAAAGCCGGCTGCGCCCGTGCCTCTGACGTAGGCATTCGGACGTCTCGGTGTCGCTGTTTTCTCCGCGTCGTGAGCTCAAGCCCCCCCCACGCGCTCCATTTCCGTAACGTTGGGGTGAGAAATGAAGAGTTTACAGTTGGGAAAATGAGTGTTCAAACTCCTCCCCAGAGCAGCTGAAGCAGGTGCGTGACATCCGGCAGCTCCGGTCACCGTCCTGGATTGCCCGGAGCAGAGGTGAAGGGGCACCTCACCAGCCCGCTGCCACGGGGGCAATCGCCCAACGAGCGCCTTGGGTGATTCAACGGCCCTTTGCCCGCCAAATGATCCAACCGCAGGTTGCAGAAAGCTAGCGTGAAACACTGTTGCTGTTCTGAACTACACTTAGAATCACAGAACCGTTTAGGTTGGAAAAGACCCTTAAGATCATCAAGTCTGACCATTTAACCTAGCACTGCCAAGTCCACCACTAAACCACGTCCCTAAGCACCACGTCTACCCGTCTTTTAAATACTTCCAGGGATGGTGACTCAACCACTTCCCTGGGCAGCCTGTTCCAATGTTTAACCACTCTTTCAGTAAAGACATTTTTCCTCACATCCAATCTAAACCTCCCCTGGCGCAACTTGAGGCCATTTCCTCTCGTCCTATCGCCAGTTACTTGGGAGAAGAGACCGACACCCACCTCGCTACAGCCTCCTTTCAGGTAGGTTGTACACACACGTACCCAAATGCTTTTCTTTGTCATTTAGCTACAGAAGCCTCACCAAAATCAAGGCTTCTTCGTGGGAGCACTTCAATCCTAAAAGATACATTCAATTTTGCTCTTTATTGCTTTTCTCTTGTTAAGGCAAACAATACAGAAAATTGAACCTCATCATGAAGGAGTCATGAATTTCAGAGATTTTATATTTTGCATTTTGAAATACTGCAAATGTTTATTGAAAGCAGACAAAAAAATCACTTGCTTTGAGAAAACTGCAAGCTGAGAAAGGACCACTTGGGTCAACGAACGTAGTCTTTTCCAACCAGCAACCTCATTACAAAATGCCTTAAAAAATTATCAAGCTCCGAGTTTTAAAGGCATAGTTTTTGTCTCCTGCTGTTCCTATTGACATATTTCTTCAGGACATTCAGCAGTTAGAAGACTTGCAATTTCCAGTCTAAAAATTCATGCAGGCTCTATTTTATATTCATGACCCTTTAGGTCCTCTCCCTTCCCCATCTTTACTCTCTTGATGTATTTTACAGGCTGAAATCACACTCCTTCTCAGCTTATGTTTTGTTGCATGAGACAAGCCAGTCTCCTTTAGTGGAAGAGAACTTTAAAGACGTTTTTATTTAAAAAGAAATTTCATAGCTATAGAATTCACAGAATGTCCTTCCTCTTGCTAGCAGGGCTGCATCGGCACGTTAAAAAAAGCACGGCAGCGATGAAGTAACGGCGACACTCTTCTACCCTCCTGCCTTTCTCTCCTCCGGCTTTTCTCCCCCACATAAGCACAGCTCGGGGAATCCGTGGAGATCTGGCACTATTTGTCAGCACCCAAACAAGTTGTAAAATAAATCACGCAACCTAATTTTAGTCCTGGCTGGCAAAGCCAACGTTGCTGCTATCCTAATGCCTGTAATTTGGCTCAGAGAAAAATGCTTTGGAGGCAGAATTGTTTAATTACTTCAAAGGCTGTTGGCCGACTAAGGCTCAACAGGCTTCCAGCTGGCGAAGACATAAGGGACGCTCTCCATTACGGGAGGTAGGTTGCCTCCGGATGAAGCCACATCAAATTCTGAATCTGATCTAGGTCTTGTCTTACTCGCGTTCAGGGGATGGCAAACTTGGCTGTGCCAACAAGCGTTAGAGGACTTTTGCACCTTTGCTCTGCCTAACCACTGGAAACTATCAAATAACTCTTAACATTCGAGGAGAAACTTGATTCTTCTTTCCATTATTTGCAGCACCTCTCACAGAAACTATTGCTGGGAGTAGGGGCTCTGTGAGCATCATGCTGTAATCACTAGCATTGAATCTTCTGTCAGGAGGACACCACGTACTTTTTGATCTTTCTCTTTTTTGGTTTGTATTTTAAATTTGTAACTACTTTGCTATAAAAGCAATCATTTAATATTACAAATCTGACTATTTAAAAATAAATAAATTTTAAACAATTGTGGCAGTACCGGAAGCGTTCCACTCGTGTCTTCAGTGTCACACGTTTGTTCACGTTGAAAATACGTTGACTGCAACGAAGATGAGGCAGGAAATATTGCCAGCAGTTCCAGACACTGTTGCCCGAAATAATCTTTTGTTCCTTTGTGGAGTTTTCCAGAAGCATTTTTGTTACATATATTCTTACTACGGTCAGGGAAACCAAGAGAAACCTGGCGCAAATAAAAGGTCCGGACGTCTGTCCCTTGCTCCCCAGGAGGAATCCAACGCTCGCCTTCCCGCTCCTACACCTTCCCCACCCTCAGTGGGAAGACGTAGCCATGTTAGAAGCCCGACACCAAGACCGAGCCGAGACTTGCCGTGAGCCCAGCCGAGCCTAGCCTAGCCTACTTTAACCTGAGGGCAGCTCGGGGCAGCAGGGACAAGGCGCCCCGGGCACCCTGCTGCCCTCGGAGCACCGGGCACAGCAGAGCGGCCTCCGGCCTCGCCACCAGCCCGCGCCAGGCGCCTGCACCGGGCTGTGAG
>NW_008825618.1:3440077-3455214 GCF_000699105.1 Pygoscelis adeliae
GCCCGGGTGGGCCCGGTCCGGCGGCCGCCGGCCGGCGCCGCCGGAGCCTGCTCTCGGGCGAAACTCCTGCCGCCTGCGTGCCGGCTTTCCCATCTGCGGCAGTGCCTCTTCGCGCCGCAGGCGCGCGAACCGCTGAGGCGAGGGGTAACACGTACTGTCGGCTTGCTTTTTAAAAAAGGTCGTTAAAAGGAAGCCAGCCTGCCGAATTTGTTTTTGGTAATTCTTAGCTACTATAAATAAAGCCCGATGCTTTTCTTTCTCACGTCCTGAAGAATAGGAGGCGCGTACAAATAAAAGGGAACCCTTAACAGCCATTTGAGGAAAGCAGTGAAACAGATTGAGGGCAGCGTTGTCAATTTACAGTCAACGCAGGTAATAGTTACTGTAATTTTCTGCAAGCTTGAACTTAATTTGCAGGAAAAGTACGCAGGATTCTTGAGAATCAAGTGACCTTAAGTTGCTCTTGCTGTGATTTATTGATTTGTATGAATTATTTTGGACACCGCATATGCAAGGTGTTGTGACTGTAAGGAATAGAAGTGATCAACCACAAATACATAAATGTAGGAAGCTTTTAATTTAATTTTATTTTTTTATTCATGTGCTGGTTTACAAGTGTAATTACTCACAGTGTCTTCTTCATGGTGTTACTGTGGGGCTGTTGGCACCTCACAATAAAAAGTGCCGTTTGCAGAATTCTAGAGGTGCCTAGGAAAAGACACGGTGTAAGTTCTGATGTATCTTGAAGGGTATTTCAGCTCTTATTGGATGTGAGTTCAAAGATAAGCTTTGTGTATATTTTATGTTGATTGAGACACCTGTACTAACTTACCATTTTCTTTCAGGTACCTCGTCAATACCTTGCAGAGGCAATGGGGGCAATGATGCAAACTCTGTTGTAATTAAAACATAAAGAAAAACGTATTCTTAGCTGACTCTTTCAGTATCGTTCAATGCCTAACATTTCAGAAGATGAAAAGGAGAATGGTTCTGGAAATAATGGAAACACCGAAAACAAACCTGGGAAAGAATCCCCAGAAGCTTCTCTTCATGATCCCGTGAAGCCATACTGCATGTCAGACGCCTCCGCTGCGTCCTTGGTGTCGAGGGGAGATGGGCATTATCCATGGGGATGTCCTGTGACTCATACACGAGAGAAATTTTATACCATCTGCTCAGACTATGCTTTTTTAAACAGAGTAACATCTATTTGTAAAAGCCCAAGTGCTTCAGTTAGTGCCTGCCTGTCAGGCAGTGCTGCCTTAAACATTGGAATAGCTTAATCGGCATTCAAACTGGTGCTTCAGAGATAATCTACAGTGAAGAGGCTAACTTGGAAGGCTTGCCTGGCGATCTTGGAAAGCTTCCACTGGCATGGGAAATCGACAAATCGGAGTTCAATGGCATGGCCACGAATCTGAAGAACAAAGCAGGTGAGGTGGTGAAGATTTGATGTTGTGATAGCAAAAGGCTTCATGTTTACAACTTCTTTGTGGAGGGAGCTGGTCAGCACGTGTATCTCTTGGGGAAGTGCTATAGGAGAGCCTGTATGTCATTTCAAACAATTTGCTCATCAGGAAAGGAGGGAGTGATGGAGGAGGAGTGAAAGTCAAGTGTAGCTGCCTGGGGAAGTGGCTCTGAAACAAGGATGGCTTCTACTTAACCGTGTGTGGGTTTTTGTGGTGGGGTATTGTTTGTGGTGACTTTTGGTTTGTGTTTGGTTTTTTTTTCCTCCCTTGGGTTTTTGGGGTGTTGTTTTGGTTTTTTTTTTTTTCCTTTTCTTTGAGTAGGACCTAGTGGATTGTGCAGTGATGACTTTCACCTGTTAAGTACTGGTTTGTCACTTGCAGAAATGTTTCAAGGTACTTCACAGATGTATTTTGAAATTAAAGACATAGTTTATGGCAAGAAGTAAATGAAATCATTACAGTGTTATTTAGGAAAGCAGTTGTTTTCTGTAACAAAATTGTATATATTTTGATTTCCTATAGGCATACAGTGTTAGGGAGCCAATTTCTTTAAAACTGGCTCCTTTGGTGCCTCCTATGTTCTTTCTCTGCTTAGTCACAGATTGCAGCTGTGAATCAGGCACTTGCGCACACACACACACTTGGTTTTCTTTGTCCTGTAATCCCTCTGCTTATCTAGAGCTGGCTGTAGATTTTTTTTCCTTAATGGGTTGGCTAGCTAGTCAAGTTCCTGTTTTGTCTTATTAGTGTGAAACCAGTTTAGCAAAACTTAAATACAGTTAGCAAATTGTCATGGCCTTTTCACGTGTACATGTAGTGTCTTTAAAAATAAGAAACAAATGATAATATCTTACAGGATGGTAAGTTTTTTCTAAAATATATGTGGTATATTTCATTTGGATATGATGGCTTCAAAATGGGACAGAAATATTCCTGCTTTAGCACGTGGCCCAACTCTTCATTTTCCACTGTCTCAGTGGCTTACGAAAAGGAAAAGACCTTGAGAGTGTATTATTCTCACTGGATTTGCATGTAAGTTTTCATCAGAAGGTGTAGCTGGTTACAGAGCTTGGCTGTGAAAAACAAGTGTTTCATTACTTTTCCCCGTGCATTTAATGTTAGGAGATGGGAAGTCCATGTTGGTCTGAGAGTCTATTTCTGGGATGGCTGATTTAACGCATTAGAATAATCAGATTGACTGCTCTCTCTAAACAGTCAGGCAGGTCATCATTCATTCTATTCAGAAAAACACGACGTTGTTTACGGAGCTAATGGCAGCTTTACAAACCTGTTGACAATCTTCATTATGCATTTGGGCTTTTTCCTTCAATTAATGTTTAGTCCCAGTTTGCACTTACCTTCACAACCAGTGTCTCTATTTGAGGTGCATGCTGTTACTAAAAATATTTAAGAAGGATGATATTAAAGGTAAACTAGGCATTCGTTTCTGAAATCTGTTTTGCAGGCAACATGAAGAAACAAGTGACAAAGAAAAAATCCCTAGACAGAAAAAGCAAACAATACAGGGAGTGTCCTCAGCATTCTGCTCTTGAAGACGTGAAGGAGAGGAAAGTGTTGGACCTCCGGAGATGGTAGTATTTATGAATTGTATTTAAGATTATCCCCGTACAGTTTGTCAGTAAACACTGCTGCTGGTTATCTGATTTCAAACTTCTTAATAATGTCTTCATATTTTTTTAATTAGAAATGGGGATATGTTAAGCATACATAAACTAAATCTCATACTTTCTACAAGAAGAATGAGAACTTCTCTCCCATCTGTTGAAATTCTAAAACCATTTTTCTTTCTGAATGTTTTTTTTCTTTCAATAAGGAAAAAAATTATGTGGGGATTCATTGCTAAAAAAAATGCAAGTTTGTTAGCATGGTCAGGCAAAAAGTAACCTTAAACATAGTACAGATATGTCTTACGCCTGATTTTTCTTTTGACTGGGAAATACTTGATCAGAATCTGTCAGTTCTATACAGCCTATATCATGTGAATATAGTTCACTAAATTCACTTAGTTTAACGAATCTGTCTGGTTCTTACTGTATATCTATGACATCAGAAAGTTAGAGTTAGCCTAGGGAATCTGTGACCTGGAATGACATTTGTTAGTAAATTGGTAGAGATGCAGCTTATTACAAGTTCACGTGTAAGAAGAGACTGGATCAAACTGTACATTTTATTAGTACAGAACCATTTTTTCCTACAGGATCATTTGTACAGAACTCCCGTGGGACTGTTAGAAATTTGACTGATTTGTATGAAATAGGGTAGTAGTATCTGACAAAGAAATCGGTTAACATATTTGCTCTTTTCTTTTTTTTTTTTAAAGAATGCACTCCCTTTTTTTTTTAATACAGGTGAAGTAAAAACATTTAATATAACATGGCACTTCAGTGGCATGGCACACAGAAAAGTAGTTCAGGTTGCTCCTGTAACTAAATCAAGAATGCTTACTAATGTGTTTGGGTTTTTGTTTGTTTTAGGTATTGTGTTAGCCGACCTCAATACAAGACTTCCTGTGGAATTTCATCCTTAGTGTCTTGCTGGAATTTCTTATATAGTACACTGGGAGCTGGAAGGTAAGTCACACATAGGCCGCTTTGCCTCTAGAGAGTCTAAAATATATTGCTAATTACTTTATTAAACAATACTTTTTTTTTCCCCCCAGTTTACCACCTATTACTCAAGAAGAAGCTTTGCATATACTGGGCTTTCAGCCCCCATTTGAGGAGATTAGGTTTGGTCCCTTCACGGGAAATACAACTTTAATGAGGTATGTCTGATTCTTTTGATGTAGCTAAATTGTTAATGTATGCAAAAATAACATAAAAATAAGATAGCACTTTTAAAAATACAGTAGTAGTTCATTTATTTTAAAAAAAAAAAAAGTGTCTGACACAAGTTAGTCCTCTTAAGTTTTAGAATAATGAAGCATACCTGGGTACTCTGACAGTGCCCAAAGAAACCTTTCAAAGAGTTTTTTGCACTAGTCATTTTGTATATTGCGATGTTGCTACACAGATCAGGTGAATATGAAATTCTATTTGATTTTTGGTTCAGTTTGTTTAATGGTCGTGTAATACTCTAATGAATCCAGTCTCCTGGTTAGGAAAATTTTTTCTTTACCCTCATTTTCCTGTTTTTGAAAATGCATGTTAAATGCTTGTTAATGTCACCGAAACAGCCTGAAAAGGCAATCGATATACTAGTAGCTTTATGTAAAAATTAATTTAAGAATTGAAAATGAGATAGTGAGTGCTGCACTTTTGCTGCACTGGAGCTGTTCAGGAGAAGGAGGGGGGGGGAAAGAAAAAAGAAGAAAAAGAAAAGATGGGGCTGAAGTCACAGAAGACTTGGACTTTCAAATACTGTTTCACTTCTGCTCTGCTGTTTCCTGATCTTGATCGCTTGGGTCTAAAATCTTTGTCTTTTTTTTTTTCTTGTTTTATTAAACTCATAAGAAATTTTAGGATTAAACAGGGCCAGGAGCATATTGTACTTGAGTGTTGAACATCTTGACAGGGCTTTGGTGTGTTACCCTTCTGTGAGATCTAAAAATTTTGTGGTGTTCTTGCCTGTTTCATGAGTTGCATTTGATCTAGTTAGTATTTTTGAAGGCAATATATAAGGTTTGGCACAGAATGTGGGTGCTGGATTTGAAAATGTGGCAGCAGTCTGTTCTTTAATGGTAGCATACTGGCTAGATCGTTGAAGAGTGTCATGAAAATTTCCTTCTCTGCCTTGGGAGACTTGGATCCAGATTTTGTATCTCTTCAGGAGTATGTCAGGGTATAGCAACCCTTACAGACCAAGCTGATGAAGTGTTCTGTCTCTTTATGTCAACAGTCTATACAGCCAAAAGTTAAACTTGGCATTCTTCTTCGTTTTCCCCTGTGAGTGCCCTAAGCGCTGCAGAAAAGTTACCATTACGAGTTTTTTTTTTTTCTGCCTGGTCAAATAATTTTTAAGTACTTGGCAGACTGGAAAACAGGAGGGCTGAGAGCCAAACTCATCACCCGACACGGGTTTATGATTGAGGTATTGTCTTCAGAGAGGTGAATTCGAATCTTCTAATGTGGAAAAGTAAATATCTGAGACAAAATCTTCTTGGCAGACCTGTCCTCACTTAACTGCTGCTGTGAGGAGTTGCAGTATGGGACTCCTGTAACACTTGGGCATGGTGAAGCTTATGTGATAGAAACCCAGCACGATATGCAGAAAGTCTCGCTTGAAGGGTCCTGCCTTCTGATGTCTTAGAAGATTCTCTTTGTGCATCTTACAAATCATGGCTGAAGCTTGGCGTTTCAGAATGTGAGCGTCTTTCTAAAGGCTGAGTAACTGAAAGTTAGAGGTGACTGGACTGAACGCAATAGGACCAACGTTTCAAATCCAGCCCTTTGGTTATTATGTATCTATGTCGGGTCTGAAAAAGCAAGATGGAGGAAAAGGGTTTGAGTATTTATATATCCCTCTAGGGTATGTTAAGTTTTATTTGTATTAGGGTACCATGGTCATCTACAATCTATATACTACTGAGGTAGGTACTTAGTAGCTCACCGAGACTTTTTTCTTAAACTGTCAAGCAGAGGAAAAGTGGGAGGAAAGACAATTGCATTTGATAACTCTTGAGTTACTACAATCTTTAAGCCTATTGTTTCAGATGGTTTCGGCAAATAAATGATCACTTCCATATCAAGGGATGCTCCTATGTTCTGTACAAACCTCATGGGAAGAACAAGACAGCTGGAGAGACTGGTACGTAGCTAATCCTAAAGCATTCATCTTACAGTATATAAACTGAAAAATCCTGCAATGTGTAGCATTTGACAGGACAAATTCTGTACGTAGTACTTCCAGTTTGAGATAAGCTATCAAATAGCTCCAAGTTGCCTGATTTTTCTGGTTTTACTTTTATTTTGCTAAAACTTTCATTTGTACTTTTATTTATATAAAATATATTCTGTGCTATATCTTCTGCTATCACGGAACTGGAATTTTAAGGTATCCAGGAGGACACTGCACTTCCAGTTCTGTGTTGGTGTCCTGGAAGATGTGTTTGTTGTAATACCCTGGGGGAGCAGCAAGTTTTTATTTTGTCATTTTAGAAATCTATGTTGTATAAAAACTTAGAATGTACAGCACAAAAGTATTAATGTCTTTAATAAATATTTTGTACTTTCAAAAATGCAATTTTCAAGTTAGTGAACTCATCTGTTCTGCCTGATTTTAGCTAACATCTGTCTCCAAAAGTTAGGTGATTATTCTCAATTAGCTTACGAAGCTGCATTTTTAATGTTTACTTTTAAGTGTGCTACCTGAAGAAAAATTATATTTTCATATACAGTTTATTAGCCTTTGGTATAGCCTGGGTAATTATCTTCCAACTGGAAGGTTCTTTAAAAGGATAAAACCATGCTGAAAAGTTTTGGGGGAGATTATTAAAGTGGGAATCCCCTTTTTGTTCATGGTATCCCACTTGAGAATTCTTTCATGTTTCAGTGCCTTTCCTAGTCTTTTCCTGAAACTGAGCACTGCAGTCACATTACAAAATATTGTATGCCCAAGCGTGGGAGGTATTCCTGAGACTAGGAAGCTCCAAGAAGCTCATGATACCAAAACGTTTGAAAGCTTTCAGGGATTTCAGCAGTATCATTGATACGTGCTACATCTGACTGGGGGCAGTGGGACTGCATTGCGTTGCAGTGTGTATTTCCTAGGTTAAGAGATACTTTTGGTTCTTTTTTTTTTCAGAAGAAGTAATTTTTAACATGACTTTGATCTAAATACAATGTATACTTTATATTGCATTTCCCTAGTACAGACTGTGTGGCAGATGTTATTTTTTTTTGTACCAGGCAGGAAATTAAATACTAAGAAGTTTGAAATCAGAACTGTATTTTGTGCATGCCTGTCAGGTCACATCCTCTAATTTAAAAGCAGTGTAACTATTTTATGATATCAAATAGGTCTTTCTTGCTGAGGATGTTATGCAGGACCCGAAGCACTCTGAACTATAACCTGATCTTTCTTTGTAGCTGCGGGGGCCCTTGCAAAGCTAACACATGGACTGAAAGATGAATCAATGGCCTACATCTACCATTGCCAAAACCATTATTTTTGCCCAATTGGATTTGAAGCAACCCCGGTAAAAGCTAGTAAAGCGTATAGGTAAGATACTGTGTTTATGCTTGTTTTAGTGGAGGAAATGTACGGAAAAACTTCCTGCAAGTTGATACCGTTTTTCTCCCTAAATAACATGAGCATACGAAGACAATCCCTGACAAAATTAGCAGATAGCAATAGTGGGGAGTGCTAAACAATAGAAAGAGGAGGTCACTGGTGTAAGGTGAGCCTCAGTCTTGCGCTTTGCTTACCAAGCAGTCTACCTTTGGCTGTGTTGAAGATGCAGAGTCACATCAAGGAGTGGAGAATGCTAGCTCTACTTTTGGAGTTCAGAATGGTAATTGTGTGGAGGTAATAAAGCGTAATCATCTGAATCTAATCTGTTCCCAGTGTGAGACTGTGACCATGGGGTTAATGAAAGTTTTTAGTATATGAACAAAAGAATACAGAAGTTTTTTATTAAGACTGCATTCACTGACATGCCATGTGAGTGAGGAGAGTTTGGAAAATAGGCCCCGAGCAGAAGTCCAACACATCAGTCTGATTAAATTTACCAAAAGGTTAATGGCTTGCTTACTTGATCAGTTACTAAGAATCTGCACTGGAAGAGCAAAGTAAAAAAAAATTTGTTTACTGGACCAAAAATGCAGTTTGAGAAATAATATGGTCCAGCGTGTGGAAACTTAACATGCCTTATATCTGGTTTGAATTTATATTGTTTAGTAATGACTGAGAGCAAAAATTTCAATACTCTGCCCATGGTTGAAATGGATTCTCAGCCACTAGTGATGTTATTTTTAAGTCAACATTAGATTTTCTTCCTAAAAGCAGATCTCTTCTGACAATGTAACATGAAGTAATGACTTCAAGGAGCTTTTATAGCCTTATTTTAGGCTGGAGGTCAGACCAGAAAAGCATCCTGTTCTCTTCATATCTTCCAATATCTTACTGGGAAAAATGATGTTTAGGTTCCAGAAGCACTATTAATAGATTCTGCAGCAGTTCTTGTTTACCTGTTTTTGCATTCTAGTTACAAAGGAAAGATTTTCTTTAAAAATCAAGCTAAGAAATGTTTTAAGTTCCAAAAGAAATGGGTAGATAGGTTGCTAGGCTGAGCTTAGGAGAGAGTTCCTAGGTCACCCACAGACTTCCTGTATGATCTTAGGTTGCTGGATTTGGACTCGGGAGACCTGGGTTCAGTTCCCAGTTCAACCACAGACTTCCAGTGTGACTTTAGGTAAGTCAATTAATCTATCCTGTGTCTTGGTTTCCCATCTGTACAATGATGGCATACATTGTTGTTTTACAGGGCATTATGAGCAAAGAAATTATTGCAAGCAGTAAGGCCGTATGCTGTCTAATTCCCTAGGCAGAAAAATCTCAGTTTTTGTTACAGTTGAAACTGAAGTAGTTTTTCACAGGATAATTATACACAGGAAGTCACAGAACAATCCTCCGTATCTTAGCAGTCTGCCCTGACGTCTGTCACAAATTTTGCCTGACAAGGTTACAGCAGATTTTGAGTTTCTTGGAAGTTGCTCACAAACTTGAACGAGTATTGGTTGAGGGTTTTGGTTTTTAATATGTGGTATTGGATGCTTAGGAGGAAGGGATTGAAGTTACCAGTTGTCTTCATACAGGTTACCCTACAGCTGTCAGTAACAACTGTCAGCTGGGGTGTAGTTTAAAAATAGTGGAAGGGGCTCTTCCATGACTCTGTTAGACATCACAGATGGGGAGGAAGATGTTTGTTCCACTTTCATGTGGCTTTCCACAACTCTTATTTCCATTGTTAGATATATATTTATATTTGGATCTTACACTAGGCTGCCTTTCCTCCGAGTAACACTATTTTTTAGGAAGATCTGTCTTTTTCCCAAGTAATAAGCAATAGCTTCTATCTTGCTTCCAGGCCTTGTGAAACAAAAAGTTTCCCTGTATGCAATTCCAAACACTATTTATAGCGCAGGAGCTGGTTTTTAGTTTGGCTGAGGAAACAATTTTAAATGTTAGAAAATCCTAAAAAGAACAACAGAATGTTAATCTCTCTTTTTCTTTTTAGTATGCACAATAAATCTTACTAGGATTGTATCTTCTATTGAACAGAGGTCGTGTCTTGCAGCAAGAAGTAGAATATTGGATCTTGATTGGAGAGCCGAGCAGAAAACATCCAACAATACACTGTAAAAGGTATGTTACTTGGTAAAAATTTAAAACAATATATTTTCTTTCAAAACAAACTGTATTTCTCTACTAAGGGACACCAAGCGACTTTATAGGGTGGTTTGTTTTTTTTTTTTGAATGAATATACCATAGTATCATCGAGTCCAACCGTCAACCCAACACCACCATGCCCACTAAACCATGTCCCTAAGCGCCTCATCTACCTGTTTTTTAAATACTTCCAGGGATGGTGACTCAACCACTTCCCTGGGCAGCCTATTCCAAACTTCATGTTTTGACCTCAAGGCTGGCTCTGCAATTTTATATCGCGTGGCAGGACACATGTGGGCTGCTGGAAGCCATAGCCTGTTTCTCCTGTTTGAGCGTGACACAGCTCACGTTAGTCAGGAAGAAAAGACACCTCAGCTGTCTGCGGTCCTGCCAGTTGCGACATACAGGCTGCATGAACCTTGGAGGAGTTTATGCCGCGGTTGAGGACGTACACAGGCTGCGTCTGGGGTGTGCACAGGATATTATGCTGCTACCAAGATCTCCTAGCTCAGGCGCAGGTACAGCCTGTACTCTGTTGCGTTATTAGCTTGTCTGTGCATTAAAACAATACATTTATGGTGAGGTCTGGCTCATACGAAGCTGGTGTCTAAACTGGACATACAGACTAGGAGAGGTAGAGGGCGCTATGGAGAAAGCTCGTCGATGAGTTGTATTTGTCATGCTAAATTAATAGAACAGCTTTCTCAGCTTTACTTGACGTGCTAGTTCATAATGCCTAGTGTTAATTTCTGAAATGAGGGAACGGTGCGAAAGAACAGTATTCCTCAAGAAACCAATTCTGTGGCCAAAACATAGGTTTTAGCAAATAGCTTCTCTGCCACCCCCTGAGTTAATTATGCAGTGATTTTTCTTGATACATTAGGAAAAGAGCTTGGGGGGGGGGGGGGGTTGGGGGGGGGGGGGGAATCACACAATTTACTCTTTGTTTCCTCTTCTTTATTCTCTAATTATTTTGAAAATTGTTTGAAAGTGATTATCTGATGGTTTCATGGCCACTCAGATCTATCCCAGTACCTAAACCCCAGATACCTTCTTTTTTTGGTTTTGCTTTGTCAGTGATGTGATTATGTCAATAACTGTAAATAGCTGGATACTTTGAGCTAATGAGATTAAGTGTAACAAAATAAAAATCACATTATGCATGCGGTTACTGTGCTGAGAAATGGCGTACTATCCATCCTACTGACAGAATTTTGTCCTGTGGTAGGAGCTGCAAATGGCACAGGAAGAGGTTTCTGAATATAGAATACAAACCTTTGTAATATTATTTTTGATTGTGGAGACGTTCTTCCTCCTGCTACGGTCCCAATGAGAGCTAGCAGAAAGTTCTGTGCTTAAGGTGGGAGGGCAAAGGTTGGGGTAGAAATGGATTTTCTGAACTTGGAGGGTGATGTTAGGGAGAAGCAGGTAATTGGACGTTGACAGAACTGAAAAGGCGATGTGTAGGCTTAAAGAGGTCTGGAATATGGGGATATTTGTTGCAGTTGGGCTAGAAGGAGCTATGAAACTCTGAAGAGCTGAGTGAATGGGGAATGATTGAATTGATAGTTTATTACAGATGGGAATGAAATAAAACAGAGGAGTGAGTTGTGGTGAGAGCTGTCTGGTAAAAACAGATTTGGCGAAAAAAACAAGGGTTTGAACAAAATAATATAAAAGGGTAAGGGAGGATTAAATAAAGTAAAAGCTAGTGTTTCTCCTTGCCCGAACTGTGCTTTGCTTCTTCCTTTCACAAACTGATGAATTGGTAAGGGTAAGCAATGCAACTAATGACTCGAGTGCTCTTACTCATTTTGGAAGGTGTTTCCCAAGAGCAGGAATAATCACTGAATGCTTTAAGTGATGCTTTTACATCTAGCTTGATTTCTCTAATACTGAGGCTTTTATACTTTTACACGCTCGTTTATCTTGAAATCACTGGTAAGACTATTTAAAGTTGCAGATCTGTATTTGCATGTGTGTGTACATGAGTCTTAGTGGTGCTGAGGTTTCATAAATGTCAGCTGAGTAGTAATAATCTTATTCTGTAGGTGGGCAGATATTGTCACTGACCTAAACACCCAAAATCCAGAATATCTAGACATTCGACACCTAGAGAGAGGATTGCAGCATCGAAAAACAAAGAAGGTAAGGTAAACATACTAAGATGGGAGGAAATTCATGGTAGATTTTTGGCAAACTTATTCATACTTCAGTAGTGTAAGATAATGTCACTAAAAGTGTTGCTGAAGACAGAAGTCAGATGTGGGTACTTACATACCAGAGTCATTTGCATTTACTTGCAGGACGAGGTACGATACAGCAGTAGCCTGGCATATGCTGGGATGAACCAGGATATCTGCCTACACAAGATATTTGGTCACAATATTTAACCTTGCTGGCTTAAAATGTAGCTGCAGCGAGTATAGAAATACTCTACAGACAAATTACAGACAGATCCTTTTGGTGCGTGGCCTTCTAGCTACATGCAAGCAGGGAAGAAAGTACAGCAGGGCAGGACCAAACGTAAAAGAATGCACGTGTCTGTTGCGTGGACTTACTGTCAATACATACAGCTTTCTTTGCTATAGATAGGATGTATCTCGGTGGGGGGATGTATTTTTGATTTGCAGATTGAAAGTCTGTGAGAAATAATAGGCTGAAGAGATGATTTCAAATGTGGAGACCCTATGGAAGACTGTGTCAGCAAGATGAGAAGGGACCAGAAGAGATAATTTGTGTGAAAGTGGCTGGAGAGTAAAAAGACTAGCAGGAGATAAGTTACGCTAGCCCACGAAAGTTAAAAGGCATAACTTGAAAAGATGAGAAAGAAGGCAGTAACTCAATCTGGGAAACAATCAAAATTGATTGAGCCGAATTGTTTGTTTGTGGATATAGTTTTTTTTTGGGGGGGGTTGTTTGTGTGTTGTTGCGGTATTTTTGTTTTCTTTTTTAAAGAATTCTGTTACCTGCCAAGATGCTAATTTCGTGTATCTATGTATGTTACAAGTGCGCCTGCGTGCATCTAACGAAGAACCTTTTTACTCTGATTAGGTTGGAGGAAATCTTCATTGCATCATTGCCTTTCAGAGACTTAACTGGCAAAGATTTGGTCCTTGGAATTTTCCATTTGGAAATGTTAGACAGGATAAACAATCCCAAACACAAGGCCAAGGAATTTCCAAATCTGAGAGTGAAGACAATATCTCTAAGAAACAACACGGACGACTGGGTCGATCTTTCAGTGCTGGCTTTCATCAAGAATCTACGTGGAAGAAATCTGGTCTTCGTCAGAGAAGGAACAGTGGGTATCAGAGTTACAATGATTATGATGGAAATGATTAAAATTAACTTTAGATAATAGAGTTGATATATTAAAGTTAGTTTTAATCAAGACATATTAGGGATCTTTAGTCCTAGAACACATATGAATAGAAATTATGGTATAAGATACAGCTTCATAATTAGTAAATAAATCTGGTGATAAGGTTGCAACAGATGAGATCTGAATGTGTAAACTGACAGATAAGCACAGATTATTGTACTTTTGCAATCAAAAGTAAATATGACAGCAAAATCAATCATTTCTTTTGAAATAATTGTACTAGGTCCTGATCTGTGAAAACAAAAGAGCAGATTGAAATTAGTCAATGTAATAAATAGACTTCATTGAAAATACTTAGCATTCGAAAGCATGAAAATTTATTATATGACTTTATAAAAAGGGTTATTCTGCAAATGGTGTAAGGGTAAAAGTAAACATTGCCTTCCTTTTTAACACTCCATTTTGTTAAGGCTGCCCATATCCAGTGAAAATAAAAAAAATCACATAGGTTAGGAAACCCTGTCAGATTTACAAAGTGAACGTACGTTCTCCATTTAGTTCCCAGTAGACTTCTGTCAGTCAGGTAATCATATTTTGCCAAGTAGGTCTCGGTTCCTTTCCCCTTAGCTGGATGCCTGTTTTAGACTGAGAGGAATCGCCTGTGGCAGGGAAAGCTCGAGGACGGACCTTCTTTACTGCTTTTGCTCTGTGGGTACAGCGGCTGAATTCTTACCCTGGAGCCTCTTGAGAGCACGGACTCGCTTAACACAAGCTTGTGAAATTCAGTATTAAAAAGCTGCATTTACCATTAACCAAATGAGCCGGCTGAACACTGCGTTCTGTTGGCAGTTCTTTTCCTTGTTCAGTCTTAAAACTTCTGTCACTTTGCTGCTGCTCTTTTAATTTTCTGTGAAAGGGGTGCAAGTGCCGAAAACTGCTGGCAGCCCTGATGATATTATATACCTCTCAGCCAGCAAACAATTCAAGCTTTTTCAGGTGTCCGTGTGCAGTTTCTTCCCCCTCCCCGATTTGAAATGTATCCAGTTGTTTGCTCAAACACATCTCAACAGTTGTAACTTCTGCGTACAAATGTTCATACCTGCTCAAGGATTAATTTTTTGACATAAACAGATTTGTCATGGAATGCGGGGGTTTTGTAGGTTGCTGCTTTTGTTAACCAAAAATGGGAGACTTTTAGACTTTTGTTCTTTCAATAAAATTTGTTTTCTATTTTGTCGTTTGCTTTTCGTTTGTCTCGGGAATGGTGACCCTATGCTTAGTGAAGATTTTCAGGAAAGCAGGTAAACAAAGGGTCAGAATTGCAACCCCTGCTTCGCGAAGTAATCCTGGAGGTAAGATCTCTTTGCTCATAAGGCTGTGCAGCCTCTGTGACTTAACCTCTAATATTTAACTTCCCAAATTCTGCAGGCTGATGACTGAACAACACCCATAGGCTTTGAAAATGTAGGTGTTTTCCAGATGAACTGTGTTCAGACTTAGTTTTTGCAAGCTGGATTTGGGCTGAGGACACAAATCTCTTTAGAATACTTGAGCAGCGTTCTTCAGGGTACTTCAAGGCTTAAATGAGTTATATGAATGTATCCAAGTTTTGCCTAATAATGACAGTTGCATTGAGGAACAGGGAGTCACCTCTCCGATACTAGCTTGCTGCTATTCTTAAATAGGTGTGTAGCAATGGACGCTATTTTCACAGTCGCTTTGTTTTGCTCTTGCTTTGGAGACCGTCAGGCTTCATCATGAAGTAGGCGGCACCTTTAATTCTTCCAGCATTAGCAAAAAAGGAAGATGCGTGTGCTCAGGGACCTAGCGAAGGCTGCCTGCGGCTTTCCCTAGGGATTCCCTGGTGGGAGAAGCGGGGTGCAGCGAGGGGCGCTGGGGATGCGGTGGGAGCGGAGCGGGGGTCTGTGCTACCTGTGCCTTCTGGCTCGTTTTGTGAGAAGCCGGGGAGATGTCTAGCGGCTGAGCGTTGCCC
>NW_008825618.1:3455959-3469697 GCF_000699105.1 Pygoscelis adeliae
GGGCCGAGGCGAGCTGCCTGGTGGCCGGCCGGCGAGCAGCTGTCACGCCGCGCTTGACCGGATTTTTAAAAGGTTTTTCACGTACCGAAAGCTGAGGGAATCGTCCGGAACCGGCCCGAGGGGCTGCCGGGGCGGCGGGGCGCCCTCCCCTGCCCAGCCCAGCCCAGCCCAGCCCGCCTCGTCGTTTCTGTTTGCAGTGGTAATGCATCCTCGTTAATAAAGCGTACCTGGATCGTGTCGTCGTTGGGTTATTCCTTCTTCCTATTCCTCATAGGTTCTTCTCTCTCTCAGCAGCTGAGGAAGGGCAATGGGAGTTCAAGGGCTTTGGAAACTGCTTGAATGCGCCGGGAGACCGATAAACCCAGAAACGCTAGAAGGAAAAATCCTTGCTGTTGGTATCCTTCAAAAGTAAAGCTGAGGAACCAAATTTGTGAGGGAGATAGTTTTAAGTATTTCGCTTACTTCTACGGGATTTATTGTGCTTAGCTTTTTTTTTTTAATATTTTAAATCATGACAATATTTTGATAAGTAGATTTTATGCTTTGTAATATGTGAAATGCTAAGCTCTTTTTTTTTTTAACGTTTTAAAAAAGAGACTTTTTTAATAGATGCCTTACACAAGTGCTAGGCTGTAGGTTTTTGTGCTTTATAAATAAATGTGCTGCTCTGAGTAGGACTATAACATGAAAAAGTTTTAAATACTTTTGCATCAACTTTCCTATCATATATACTTGGTTAAATGCCGGAAAGATGTGGGAAGAAGCTACCCTTCATTTATTTGTAAAAATAACTGGGGGGGGGGGGGGGGTACTTGCTGCACGGTTATTTCAACTCTGCTTTTTGTCCCGGGAGAGAAGGGCAAGAATTTATTATTCTCTGAAGTTCACAAGTATTTGGATAATCTTGGTTTCGATAAGCCAAGCCTGGAACAGCGGGAAAAGCCACTCAGTCAAATATGTGCACTTTATAGAAACTATTAATATGGTATATGTGTAAGACAACACATTTTTTCCTCTTAACGGTTCTTTAAGATATCAGTATTTGGTTGAACCAAGCAATAAAGGGAGCCAGAGATCGTGGTGGTAATTCCATACAAAATGCTCACCTCCTCACTCTGTTTCATCGACTCTGCAAGTTACTGTTCTTCCGGATTCGACCTGTCTTTGTTTTTGATGGAGAGGCACCGCTTCTGAAGAGACAAACCTTGGTAAGTGCCTTTGCTGAGTCATTGCAATGCAAAATAGCATGTACGTGTGCTGGTACTAAGTAGCCATTTTCAATTTCCTTCTCACTCTGCCTGTGCTTCTGAGCCATGAGGATGGAGGGCTTGAAGTGCGCTGCTGTGCAGGTGTTCTTTGCAGTCCCAGTCTCGGTTAGCTGTTTGAGCAGGCAGCAGCTCCCTTTTGATATATTCAGGTTTGATTTGCGTAGAAACTGGATTGTGGGGAGGTAGATGATGGCATAAGCCTGAGTCTTGCTCCGGAATGGGCCTGAACGCAACTCTTGCAAGCATTTGTACCCAGAAGCTGAAAACTGTTCCCGAGTCCCACAGGGGAAACCGACATAGAGAGATTTAGAGGATCTGAAGGCTACGTCCCCATTGATGTAGGATGAGTTCGGAGTTGCTCGTAGACTCAACACACAGAATTATAACAGTAATTCACTGGATGTGTATCTTCAGCATCCAGCAAAATCTCGTTGGTGTTAATCTTATTTTCACAGGCTAAGCGAAGGCAAAGAAAGGAAGTTGCTGTCATTGATTCCAGGAAAACTACAGAGAAACTCTTGAAAACATTTTTGAAGAGACAAGTTATCAAAACTGCTCTTATGGGCAAAAGGCAAGAATAAAAATTATTTTCCCCTGGTTTATAACTGGCAGGTAAGTTTTTATGTAGCTCTTAATCACTGGTTTGTTTGTTTGTTTTTTTCTTTTTCTTTCCCTATCCCTAAGCAATCAAGTTTTGCCCAGTATTACACAAGTTCGAAGAGAAGAAATTGATGATATGTATGTCTTACCTTCTTTAGAGGATGAAGAGAAGAACAGGTAGGTAGAATTAAGAAAAATAGCTTAAATGGCTATAATAAACTCAGATAAAAGTGTAAACCACATTCTTTGACGCTGCTGAAAGGCCTTTGACCCATGAGACTCCATAATATATAAAGTATATTTCTTTATATTTTATTTCAGTTTCTTTTTGGAGAGTTGGGTTTATAGCTCTGGCTACAGAAGCCTTCTAGTTATTTATGGGAAAGTAGCAGAAGAAGCTTTCAGCCCACAGGTTAAATTTCTACACTGGATTCATGTTTAAGGATGAAAGTGCTACCTCAGTCTCCGTGGCCATGTCTATACGACTAAATGGAACTGATCGTTCAAGCGTGGGTAGCTGGTGTGTGGCAGCTTGATTCCGGTTTGCGTCCCCTCGTTCAGTAGTGTGGGCGTGTTGAGCAGAAGTAGGCTTTGTATGTACTTGTCAAACTTGTGACATCTTCTTAAATAACACTGAGTGGGAATGTGGAGCTATCCATTAGATTACTCTTTGCACATCTTATATATACTTTTATATACTTTAAATGCTGACCAAGTAAGAATCAGGTAATGATTTAAAGAGCAGCAGTTTTCTCAATCTAGTTTTAACTGACATAAGTCTGCCTTCTTGCTTTCTGTTCAGACTTTTTGACTTGTGTATGTATTTATACATGTGTGTATGTGTGCTTGTATGTATATGCATATATAGATGTGCGTACTTTGATGTTGTGTGTGAATTTTTGTATTTATCAGTGAAGGGATGACTAATGTCCTTTTGCTTAAAATAGGAACTTCATTTTCCTAAGTAAATATCTACATCTTTTTTTTCCTCTTTGTAATTTTTAGCTCAGAGGAGGAAGATGAAAAAGAATGGGAGGTGAGAATGAGCCAAAAAAAGATGTTGCAGGCAAGTGCATCCTAATTGCCCTGTTACTGTGAACAATCCTCTCATTCATGTGCTGTGCTTAAAAGACAAACAAAAAGGTTAAAAAAAAAAAAAAGTGTTTGGAGGTATAGGTCTTACTATAGCATTACTTATCAAGCAAACAAGTTAATTTTCAGTACTCTATGAATTCCTACTAATGAGAAAATACAAATGTAATTTTCTCCACTAGAATACAGCAGAATAGGAATTTCTTACGGTATGTGGTTTTTTTTTTTTTCCCTTTTGACTACTTTCTCTGGACATGTGGAGAAGAAATGGTTTTTCGTAATAGTATGCATTTGTACACATGTGTATGCACATATAAGACAGCATATTTAACAAAACTCCCATGCTTCTCCGAATATGAATTGATGTTGAAGCACTTCGGTCCTTGAGTTTTAACAGATAAATTCTGTATTCCCTTCTAATGTCCTGATCTCCTGGGAAGAGGAGAAAAGAAATATATAAACTAAGAAGGCGGCATAATGAGTAATAAAATTATCTCTCCTTTCATCAAAGTTAAAAAAAAAAAAAAAGAAAAAACTCTTGGAGATCCTGTTTGTCTTTGAAGTAGTTCGCATTCAGAAGGAGAACCTCTTTGGAAGGATAAAATCAGACTGGCTGAGGCTATAGGACCTGCTTCTGTGACTTATACTAAGTATCTTTTTGTAAAAAGAATAAAACTAAGTTTCTCTGTATAGTGTACTTCAATAATTACATACTTTATTTTATTAGGTAGTAGTTACTTTTTTTTTTTCTTAACTGTTTTCTTCACAGTATAGGAAGTAGCAACAAAGATTTTGTGGGTTTTTTTTTATTGTTTGGAATGATGCTCTAGATATTTTATTGTTCTTCCTGTGCTGTAATATAAAATAGGTGTTTATGTTGTTTTCCATTTTTATAGGAAGAGTTATGTGAAAATCCTCATTCTGTAGATATTGAATCAGAAGATTTCAACACGCTGCCTCCAGAAATAAAACATGAGATCTTGACTGATATGAAAGAATTTACAAAGCGAAAAAGAACATTATTTGAAGCAATGCCAGAGGTAATATTTAAAGTAGTTTTCAAGGCATCAGAATGGATCTATTGCCATTAATGCAGATGAAGACTACGTAAGAGTATCACATCTGGAAAGCTTTACCCCGAGGCCTATTTAATAAGAGATGTTACGTTGAGGGGAAAAAAACCCCAGTGAGATAATGACTCTTAACAGAGCCTTCCCGTGTGTCTGTTCAGAGTCCTATCTCTTGATTTCCACTAAAATTGGCAGCGCTAATTGAGTTTGGCAAGAATGGAAAAAATCATGGTGTGTCTCATGCCTCATCAGCATGAGATTGCCCAAGGTTTCAATTATAAGAACGCACTACTGGTGTGGATAAACCGGGCGGAATGAACGCAGCTTGAGTTCCAAACCCTCAGGTTGTTAGGGGAGCTGGCAGCTGGGAAAAGGCTTTTGTAACCTAGGCAGATGTGTTACTGAAGCCATTCAGAGACAAATGGGGAATCCTATAGTGCCACTTCTACAACAGCTTTTCAGAGCACAGTTAGATTTTAAAAGTACAATATGTGTCAGATCAAATGATAGTTTGCGCCCAAGTGTAAGCTAAGAACCATCATCTTAAAACCATCCATGTGTGGATTCTAATTGCGTTGTTTTTAAGATGGGGACCAGCTCCGTTAGCCAGCTAAGTTTTGTTGGTCACATCATTGAGATCTCATTGTGTTTAGCCAGCATTCAGAACTACTTAATGGTACCTTTTAGAATTGTTGTGTCTTACTGGGCTAGTGTTGCTGTCAGTTGGGAGCGCAGCAGTCGGTAAAAGACAAAAGTTACCTGCTTAAAAGAAATTCTTAAAAGGCTCTCCAGAGCGTGGTAAATGAAGTTGCTTAAAAGGTGCAGCTAGTGGCATTTTATTTAAATTGACTTGGTTGTTTGGTTTGGTTTTTTGGTGGTTTTTTTGTTGTTGTTTTTTTTTTTTTTTTAAGGAGTCCAATGACTTTTCCCAGTACCAGCTTAGGGGTTTGCTTAAGAAAAGCAACCTCAATCGGTGCATAGAAAATGTACAAAAAGAATTGAATCAACAGCACTCGGGTGAAATCCAAACACAATATGAAAATGAAGGTGGTTTTGTGAAAGAAGTGGAATCTAGGAGGGTAGTCTCTGAAGATACGTCTCACTATATCCTAATAAAGGGTATGTCACATCTTAATTTTGTAAAACCTTATGTTTGGTGTGTGCAGTCTGCAGCCGTCAGTTTTAAGGAAAACCTGAATATTGTTTACAGGTGCATGTAGCTGATACTTTGTATGAAATGTGCATTACTGTTAGGCATAATTAACTGTGATCCGTAAACATGTAGAAAACTGGTTTATTAATCTTTACATAATGAACATCATTATATAAAATGGCATGTTAGTATAAAGCAGTTTTGTACTAAAAAAAAAAAATCAACAAAAAACTTTCTTTCAGGTATTCAAGCAAAAGGAGCTACAAGTAGAGACTTGGAAGCTACTGCAGGACCCTCATCAAAAATGCTCGAATTTACTAAATCGAATAAAATCAATGAATCTCCTGCTAATGCAAAGCTAGTTGCATCTGACAAGTTGCAGACAGAGAAAGATAACA
This sequence comes from Pygoscelis adeliae, assembly GCF_000699105.1. Lineage (NCBI taxonomy): Eukaryota > Metazoa > Chordata > Aves > Sphenisciformes > Spheniscidae > Pygoscelis > Pygoscelis adeliae. The sequence continues at coordinate 3,461,541 of NW_008825618.1, forward strand.
ATGTGGTGACAGCACCACCCTCCCCTCGGACTTTGCTTGCTATCCAGGCAGCTATGGTAGAAAGCAGCTCAGAAGAAGAACTGGGGGATGAAGATACAGGACGATTGAACGTGGACCAATCTGTAACAGAGGAAGGCCGTGTGTCTCCAAGAACACTACAGGCAATTCGGCAAGCTCTGAGTGATGACGGTAAAAGGGAGGAAGTTGTTACTGTTAGAACTGATGGAGTGCTACCAGAAAGATCGGAAGTGAAGGATTTTCTGCTTAGTAGCTCAGATGAGGAAGATCAGATTCCTGAAGTTAGGGAGGGAAAAAAAATACCTACATCTACAATTCATTCGTCAAACCAAGTGATTATGGAAGACACTGAATTTGAACAAAAGAGTCAAGAGTTGGAAAAAAATCATGTTACACCCAAGGACACCAGTATATCCAGAGCAGAAAATTATTCTTGTATTGACAATACTAGAAAAGGCAAAGAAGATGCAGACAAAGAAGAAAATGGTTCCAAAATGGACTTAAATTCTTTGGGAGATAAGGATATAAACTTGTGCACGCAGAAGCCAAGCTGTTCCCCCGTTCAAACTAGTATAGGGGCTTTGATTCATGCTGAAACAACAGACCTTTCTAAAAATGAGGAAAACCTGAAAATTTCTGAAAATATAGAGGAAGTAATTTCGCAAACAGAAGAGAATGTATCTGAGGTGCAAAAGGATATTAGATTTTTTCCAGAAGCAAAAGGTCCTGAGGAGGAAAGAGAAGGGATATCACAGTCTGAAGACAGTGATTCTGATGGTATGTTCTTAATTGTGTAAAAAGATAAGAAAATAGGACCTTATTGTATTTGTAGTCAGTTGAAGTTAACCTTTTCTCCTGGTAAGGAATGCTTTAAAATACATCTATTCCTATGTATGTAGGAGGTGGGAAGAAAATCTGAGCTATGTTTTTCCCCTTGGTGTTACGTTTTATCATTGAAACCTGAGTATACAATACGGAGAATCAGGAAAGCATGCTGTTGTGTACATTGAACTTAACTGGTGTATTAATGGTCAGCCACTTGGTTTCTGTAATTTCACAATCCTTATATCTATTTACTGCACATGGGGGGTGGGGGGAAAGAAGAATCACTTCCCAAGTTAAAAACGTGTACAAATACTTCTTTTTAAACAAGCAGCAGGAAGTTGAAATCTTTGTTTTCCTTTAATAGGAAGCTTTATTGAAGTGGATACTGAAATCAGTAATGAGGCTGAGTTTCCCGCTAAATACGATGAAAAACTGGGTGATGAAACAGCACTTCCAGAAGTGGAGACAGCCAGACATGATATTGTCACACAGGACTTGCTGAAGGAGTCTGATGAAGTGCAGCTGGCAGATGATCAGAATGTTGAAAGAGATGATGATGGTAAAGACGCAGCGGATGAGTGGCAAGACGTCAGTTTGGTAACTCCTTGTTACTTGTTTTGAGCTAGTAATGAAGTGCTCTGTCCCCAGGTAGTTTTTAAGGAAAACTATTGGACAGCTTCTTACTGTTTCATTGCTTTCTCATATATGTATCTAATTCTATGGGAACTGGTTTTTCTTTAAAGGTGATGGTTAACCATAATATCTCTGAAATCAGAGGGAAACTTCAAGGTTTTAGCACTCTGATGAATAGACCTATCTCTGGTCTTATAATTTACTGCGTTAGAGAAGCTATGACAACTTCCAAGCGTGAATTAATGGAGCAGATACTACTAGAATAGTTATAGTGGAGACTTAGTGCTTTACTTAACTAAGTATATGTGATTTGTTGAAATAATGAAAATCTTGTTTTATTTTTCAGGAGGAACTAGAAGAATTAGAAAATGACCTTTCTGCTGAGCAGAATATGCTTCAGGCTCAAAAACAGCAGCAGGAACGTGTTGCTGCTTCTGTAACAGGACAGATGTTCTTGGAAAGCCAGGTAGTATTTGTTGAATCATTTTGATTTGATACAGCATGATGTGGTTCCCCCCCTCCACCCCAGTCAAACATTTTCTGAAAAGCTGTTAGTAATTTTGCTTAATTATAGGTCACCTTTTTTCCGTTTAGGAGCTTGTTTTCCTCAGTCTGCTGGATTTAAAATTTTGAAAGTATCGAGATAATCTTGAATTCCAACAATTTTAAATAACTGTTATAACATTATAAAATAATAATAAAATTATGAATAAATCAACATTTTTTTAAGCACCAACTTTTAGAGGTTGGGCCAGTTTGATCTTTGCCTGTTGCTGTGAAAGGTGCAAATTGAACAAAAAAATATTAGGAAGTTAGATTCAGCAGTTACATGGAATTGATGTAATCTGGGTGTTAGGTAAATTGTGATTTTTTCCCCTAGGGATTAAAAGATAAAAGCTTACAAGAAATCCGTATGGTAACCCAGGTTTATGCCCTGGATAACTGATTTTAAAGAATCTCAGCAGCAATACCTGCATAAGCCTGTAACTTCTGTTTCAGTGTTAGTGTTTAAAGATTAATGCAGTCTAATGGAAGGACTACTTGCAATACAATGTGTTGGGGTTGACATATCCATAACATAGCAGACTAGTGATAGTATCTACGATGTAGTAAACTTATTCTAACAAATTAATTCTGAGAAATATATAAATGCTTTTATTTTCTTTGCATAAAAGGGATAATTTAGATAGTCTTAAAATGATTGAAGTTTTTGTTTCCTTTGTTAAATATTTGCTCATACTTGTTTCTTCAGATGATTTTTTTAAAGGCCAGTAGATTGTGCTTTTGTAACATTACATGCCATACAATGGTAGATACACCGTTATCTACCATTGAAGTCTTTTGACCTTGTGCTTTTGCTCTTCATTACAGTAAGTTTTAAGTCTTGAGACTGACTTTCAGAACAGAAAAGCCAGCTGCAGTTAGAAAAAAATAAGTGTGTCTATGTGCAGATATATGTATACATACCAAATATATATTTAATAAATTTTACACCTTAGCTTTTGCAGTGATTGTTGCATCCAACTTGGGAGCAGGAGAGTAAATGGAAAGCTTAATTTCTGGAAATGACGTAATCCAGAATTGTGTAACTAACACAAGCCTGTAAACCTAGTGTGTGTGGGATATTTAACTGAGGTTAAATAATGTATTTATTATTTAACACCATTAACAATGTATTTATTATTTAAAACACCATCCAAAGGATGATTAGTCTGCCCACTGTTTCCTGCTCGATACTAATGTTTCTCATATGCTTTCATACCACTTTCTGAGCTAAGGTGATGACTTTTTTTTTTCTTTTTCTTTTTTTTTTCTTTTTTTATTTAACCTGCATCTGTCTTTCATGGACCCCACATAATTGTAATGCACGGACTTTTCTCCATGTTATGGAAAGCACAATACTTAAGTATGCTTGTGTAATTAAGATAGCGAATTCTCAAACTGTGTAGTAATAGTGTGATCAAGTAGTGCTTGACTTACGTGGCACTGTCTGCCTGAGACGAGCAAGTGGGATTTCCCCCTTGACTTAACTGTGCTTGGCCCTTTTTAGTGGAAATTAAGATTTGCTGTGAAAGATTAAATACCTTCCGAGTGTGAATCTGGCAGTTCCAAGTCAAGCAGAAGTCTCATAGAAGTTCATTCTTCAGATGAAGTATTAACTGTTTTCTCTCCATCCTGCAGGAGCTTCTCCGTCTGTTTGGCATTCCATATATTGAAGCTCCGATGGAGGCAGAGGCACAGTGTGCTATATTGGACCTTACTGACCAGACCTCTGGGACAATCACCGATGATAGTGATGTTTGGTTATTTGGCGCACGGCATGTTTATAAAAATTTCTTCAGTCAAAACAAATATGTGGAATATTATCAGTATGTTGATTTTCAAAACCAGCTAGGTAAGCCTGAGGTATTGGTTTGTTAAATACAGTCTTTAATAAGACAGTGCTGCCACGTATCTTCTTGAAGTTGTATTTTCTACAGAATTTTGTGTGTCTGTTACTACAATGACTGTTCTTTGGAGAGTCTCTAAAGACATTCAGTGGGGTTGCTGTTCTTACTGCCAGATGACCCCTCTGAATTTGCAGACACCTGCATTTAATACACTGAGTTAGTGGGATGATCATCAAGGCTGTAGGTATGAACTATGGTATCGGTTTCTGGGTAAATGTCAATATGACTTTTCTGACACAGTGGGAAAATTATATTCTGATGTCATCAGCTTTACAGTCTTCTGGAAATGGAAGTTAATTTTGGACATACTGACACGTAATGTGTTAGAGGAGGATCTGGCATATGCATATGCTCTGTAAAAGGTTTTTCATTTAGTTAATACTGACAGCTTTTTTCTTCTTTCAGATTGCTCTTGTACCAGTCTAAGCAAATTGTTGCTAATTATGTTGAACTATTAAACTTCAGTGTCACGTAGTGTATCAAGGAAAATATGAGCCAATTTTAACTTTTTCTTACACCTTGTTTAAGTGGAACTCTTTTAAAATCAGTTTTGACGTTTTCAAAGTTGAGAGAGGCTATAGACTTTGAAATAATATTTTAATGTCTTCAGCATGTAAAATTTCACAACATTTTTATGTGGTGAAAAATACGTCTTTGGTTTCTTGAATGAAACATTTTTTTCCCCTACTTATGCCTACTTAGGTGTGCTACTGTAGCTTACTTGGAAAGGATTGCTGTGAAAGCATGTGTATGATTTTTAGCTATTATTAATGTAATAAACCAGAGCTTTTATTTAGTTATGGGGGAAAAATAGTCACCATCGGTCTTTATGTCACATCCCTCTGCAGTCTTGTACTTCTAATCCTTTTCCATGCATTGCACAATTATTCTTTCTTGACAGTTGATGGATATCCTGACTAGCATGCCATGGTCTTGCTTTGCGTGCTTAGACACACATCCCTCCTTTTCTCCACTGAATTGCGAAATTTTTAAGATTTTTTTTTTTTACTTTTTTTTTTTTTTACAAAAAAAATCTAAACTCCTGAAGCTAGTCACTGAAAATCAGTCTGGTTGCCTTAGATCTTACAGCGTACCAAGTAAAAGTGGCCAGCTGAGTTCTTCCTTCTTTCTGGCTGTTTCACAGACTCTTTTGGTCTAGTTAGTAACTGCACTAGCACAGAGCAAAAGGCTTCCAGTTTGGGAACACTTTTAAGAAGCAGAGGCATTGATATTATGGACTAGAATTCAAACTGAATGTTTTTATTTCTGATTCGGGGGTTATTAAGTTCAGGTCAGCATTAGATGAGAACAGGACAGTAACTGGAGAAATACATGTAAATTAATCTCTCTTAGCTCTTAGCAACCCAGAATTTCCCAATGGTCTTTTACGTTGTAACATTTTAATTTTGGCAAGATGTATTTGCCAAGTTAGCGCAACTACCGGTGCTTGAGCTAGCAGTAGCATATTGACCCTGCTCCAGAATATAATTTAGCAAGTTCTGATGTTGAATTAAATGTAATTTTACAGAGTTAATGCCTTTGTGTTCCTTTTGGTTTTTGCCTTTCAGATAATACAGTATTTCTTAATTTGTAAGAGAACGGATGCTGAATCCACTGGTTTTATTTGGTTTACGCACTTTCTTTTACAGGGTTGGATCGAAACAAGCTAATTAATTTGGCATACTTGCTTGGCAGTGACTACACTGAGGGCATCCCAAATGTTGGCTTTGTAACAGCGATGGAGATTTTAAATGAATTTCCTGGACATGGCTTGGAACCTCTCTTAAAATTTGCGTATGCTTCATCATATTTTGCTTTTTTGTCTCTCCATAATATGAATATTAGTGAATGTACTTTTCTGCTGCTTAAGCATACAACAAAACAGATGACCATCATTAAGGAGACTAAGTTAACTGTAAAATATGTGACTCCATCATATCACTATTTGAAATGGCAGGTAAATAAGGTGAGAAGTTGATACAGCAATTACAGTGAGACTAATGAAGACAATAGAACAGCTGTAGAACTGTGCGGCTGCCTCTGAGTTCATTGCAGAGCTGGATCCGTAGTGGAGTGGAGGTTTATTCTCCCTGAGTTTGTGAGAAGGTGCTGTAGCTTGCTCGTAGAGAAAAGAGACTTGATGAGTGAGGAGTGGATGACCTGGAAAGAGACAGACAGGTAGGCTGTGGGGAAGAACAAGATTTGAAGAGGGCCAGGCCCGTTGTATTGGCAATGGCAAGGATGGTTGGAAATACTTCCCCCCCCCCCCCCTTGCATACCAAAAAACCTCCAAAAATGATGATTATGTGTGGAACATCCTCCCCAAGTGAGGCTGAATTTAGAGCCTTCTGTTTAGCAGCCTGTGGGGAATCCAGGTGATATTGGCTACTGTGGCTTACAATGGCTGTGTTTAATGTGTATGTTTTGTCTTTTCTACTTTCAGATTGTATTTCCCTTTGGCTATTTTTTATTTGGAAACTTCCTGCCTCATCTCATGTAGTAACTGAAGTAGGGAGACTAAGGCTATTGAAATTAGCATGGTGGCTCTTGATATTCCAAATTATATTTTATGGAGGCAAATGAATACTCTGTTTTTCAGTGAGTGGTGGAATGAGGCTCAGAAGAATAAGAAATTGAGACCTAATCCACATGATACCAAAGTCAAGAAGAAACTGCGGGAGCTGCAGCTTTCTTCAGGTTTTCCAAATCCAGCAGTGGCAGAAGCATACCTGAAGCCTGTGGTGGATGAGACAAGGAGTTCATTCATCTGGGGGAAGCCTGATGTAGAGCAGATCAGAGAATATCCTTTTACTATATGGCAGGACTTGTTAGCTACAAGTACTCGTATTAAAGTTCATAAGGCTAGTTAGTGAGTCAGTAACAGAGTGTCAAATTCTTAACATCTCATTGGTGTGAGGGGCCCCCCGCCCCACCTGCATGTGCTCTCCTACAATGATACCCGCTCTGGAATGGAAGGGAATGCAGCCATGCATGTGTGGCGTTCAGGGCTGCTTTGCCCTCCTGAGAGAGTGGGCTGCTTCACTTTGCATGCAAAGAGAGTCTCGTAGCTGGACTGAATAGTTTGTTGTGATGTTACATTTCTGTAACTGTGCTGTGCCTATTTCTAGACTTAGAGCGGGATTGTTTGCACGCTCCTGATGTATGTTTCCCATCTTAAATAAGTTTCAAAACCTAGTCAGAAATGGTGATTCAGTCTGCGCTTTACCCCTAGTTATTCACTGCATTTCTTGCAATAATGTCTATTTCTTGCATCTGTTGCAGCTTGAGCTGCAGTGAATTGTTGAAAAGTAGATGGCAATGCATGCAGAACTAATAGTGTTTTAAACAGTAAATGTAACTTCCAGTGTGTGCAAGCGTAAAAATAAGGTTTACTTACAGGTATTTTGTCTTATGGCAGTAACGTATAGCCAAATGACTTCTCTCTTCACTGAGACATGCTTTTGGAAATGTTGATATTAGAGAAAGAGTTCTGTAACTAATAGAGATGTAACAGCATGGTTAAGATACGTAGCGTAATACTGAAACCATCCGCATAAGTCAGTTGTAGTAACTTAAGAGTATTTTATCTGGTTTTGCAGTAGAAAAAGCTTTGAAGTAGAGTAACTTTCCTCCAGGCGTTGTTTATTTGAGGAATTTTCATTTTATGTGTTTACAAAATACTAGTAATAGCCATTTTGTAAAGTTCCATAACTTTCTGCACATTCTGTCAGGATCACTTTGGCTGGACCAGGACAAAGATAGATGAAATCCTTTTGCCTGTGATAAAACAGCTGAACTTGCAGCAGGTAAAGTATAAAACTATGTGTAGTTTAAAGGGTAACTGGAAGATTGCAAGAGAAGCACTTTAAAACGAACACCAAGGCTTTAATCTAAAATACATTTCTCGGAAACTGAGATTTGGCTGTATTTTTTTTTATCTTTATATTTTTAAAAGTCATTAGACTTACTTCTCTAGGCTTCATTTCTGTATGATTTGGGTGTGCTGTGAGGCACTCTACATAATTTCAATTGTTGGTTTCAAATGTTGTTATCTATCAAGCAGCTATCTTAAGTCCAGGTTGCTGTTTGTTCTGGTTGTAGCTGAAACTACAGGTACCTCAAGTACTTTTAAAAGACAGCATGCTGTCTCTAAAAATGATTTATAAAAATGCCCCTGAGATTTTGGTGAAGTGAGACTGACCATTTGGTACCATCTATATCCTTTGAGGAG
>NW_008825618.1:3469740-3478833 GCF_000699105.1 Pygoscelis adeliae
CCGTTAATAATATTACTCTAATGTCCAAATAAATGTTCTGTCAACTTTAATAAAACTTAAAAGTGAATAGCGGTGCATGCTGTGATACTGTGAAAGTCAGTTGTAAAACTGATCACGTAAGGTCAGATTCTTTTCTCCTTTTGCCATAAGCAAGATAGATGCGTAGTCTAAACCAGTGTTCTAGGTTCTCTTTATCACTCAGAGGAGTGAAAGGTACCAAAACCCGTAGTTAAATCCATATACTTTCAGGTTGACTGGAACATCCTTTGGAAGCGTCTGTCTCTCTCAGACACTTTTAGGGAGAATATAGAGAACTAGCTTCGTCTATGCAGCAAGCCTCTGGTTGGATAACACAGACCCATTGTGTGCGACTACTTCTAGTTCTACTCTTAAATCTTTATACTGTAGCAGCATGCGTTACAATGAACTTGAGTCAAACGACCGCGTTTTGTTGCACTAGCATATGCAAATGTAAAGTGCACTTACAACATTTGCTTAGTAAACATTCTGTTGTTTTAACAGCTTGCAGCTAAGGATGTGTTTGTAAAGACATACTTAAGAGCACTACGGAGATTCTCTGTGTTAGGGTTGGAAATAGCAACATATGTCTAATCGTCAGCAGCACAATGTTTATAAAATTTCACTGGAGTTTGCTTATTATTTAGTTTCTGTAAAGGTTCTTGTTGTGTAATTTATAATAAAGTATAGGTATTACTATAATAATGCATCTTATTCACCTCTATTAGCATGCATATTAATTTCATTAGTCCTCTGTCCTGCTTTAATTTGGGATGCTTTATAGTATAACTAACAACTGAATTCCCATCACAAAAACATCCAGAGGTGTTTCTCTGCTTTATTTTTGATAGACTCAGCTTCGAATTGATTCGTTCTTCAGACTAGCACAGCATGAAAAGCAAGCTATTAAAAGTCAGAGGCTGCGCAGAGCTGTGACTTGCCTGAAGAGGAAGGAGAAAGAAGCCGCCGATGAAACTCGGGAGGCCACTGCTGTTACGGAGATGGAACTTAAACAGCACGAGGAGAGGAAAGGGGAAGGTACTACAGGCTGCGCAAATCGTCAAGCTGTGGCAACAGAAGTCCAAAGTGGAAAGAGAAGAAAATACTCAGATTCCAGAAAAGAACATTTATATGGAGGTGGCTTTGTTGGGAATTTGCATCTTTCAGAAACTTCCAGTGACTCCTCAGTAGAGGAATTGGAAAGCAGAGATTTAGGCAAGAGCAAAAAGAGGAGAAATGTCTCTGCAGTGGAGACAGCAGACCATAAAGAGAAAAAGGGGTGCAGCAGCTCAAGTGGTGAGGATGAAGAACGGGGAAGCATAGTCATGGTGACTGCCAAACCTGTGTTTGAGGGCAGAAAAAAGAGATCGCAGAGCAAGAGGGGAAGAAAAAGTCTTAAAGAAAAAAAGTCTTAAAAAAGAGAGACTGTGTGCGCGTGGGTTTTTACGACTTAAGCTTTGTAAATATTCTAATGAATTTTTGATAAATAATAAATTATCCCTATTTGTCATGTATTTCTCGTGCATTTTGTGTCCAGAACTTAAATAGGAGGGATTTTAAACGGTGAAAAAAATAATTTTAGCACATTTACTCATAAAGTACTTAAAAAGTACTTACATAAAGTACATAAACTACATTTGACTTGATATAAGTTTTCTGTTTCGAGATTTTAAAATTGAGCCAAAACATGACGCCCATTCATTTGCATTCTGACTGAGGTGAGAGAGCTGTTAAAAATCACATGCAATCTGTTGCTTCCTTAACTTCAAACTTAAATGAAATTTTGAAAGCAACTTGGATTATTTCTAGGTGCTGAGAGAAGGAAAATCAGCTCAAATAGTGTTGTTTTCCTTACTCCCTTCGTTATGCCTGTCTTGAAAGTTTTGTGCTCGCAGCGATGTTGCTTATCGAACCGTTCATGAGACAATGTACACTCGTAAAAATCTCATGGAAAATCATACAGCACAGTAAGTCCTTACATAGTCTGAGGTGCCGTAATTTGTGTTCTGAATGCAAACGTCATCTTTCTAGGTTTGGAGTTTCATGACCGTGTCCAAAGACAACTTGTCTGCAGAAGTGATGTTCAGAGGTACCCACTGGTTGCAGCACTCATGTCGGATTAATTTGTGAGAGAAACAACGTGTTAGGCTCAGGCTTCCCCCCACCTCACCTGTCTCTCTGAATGATTGTAGAATTTATTTATAGCTCCTGTGGATTAAGACAGAAAAGCACTGAATGCTGCCAGTCGTACTTGTGTTCTTACATTACGTTTTAGTCCTCTCGCTTCTTTTGTCTTCTCATTTAGTATTTCTACTTAATTTCTCACTGTTTCATTACTTGAAAGTCCAAGTCCATACAATGAAGTTTTGTGTGAAATGTTAGCCTCCCCTAAAGGGCTGAGGTGAACTGGGTAGGATTTGGCCCTTACAGCTGCAGAGAGTCTAGTACTTCGTGTACAGCGTTTACTGGGCAAACAGTATCCCTTTTGACATTACTTTTGTAAAAGATTATCATATTAAGCAACTTCTCAGCCTGGACAGCCAGTTTACAGCAGTGTTTTGTAAATCACTCATTCGTATTACTGAATTTTGCTTTAAAAGCGTAGATCAGGTCTTGGTGATTTGTTTGATAGTTTCTAAATGTAGAAGAGCTCCTATTAATTTCTTCTACCAAGTATGGTAAAGTACAGAGACCTTCAGTTCTCTGTAGGGCTTGTTTAGTCTTTTTGTGCAATAATTTATTATTTTTCAATGGCACCTAGAAACCCCAGTTGAGTTTGAAGCCTAATTTTGCTAAGAACTGTCCAAAGTAAGAGACAGTTCCTGTCCTGAATTGATTACAGTCTAAATGAGAGAAGCCTTAAAGATACCTGTGTTTGTTCCCGTGGCGGTAAGTGGTTGCGATCTGGTGAGCGAATGTAGCTCTCGTACATACAAAGGAGGAGTGATATGTGTATAATTCTGCATGTTGACAGCTGTCTCGTGGGGTGAAGTGGGCTAGGATTTTGGGGGTTGTGTACCTTGTTACAGTTCTGCATTCCAACGTGAGCACGCGTTTAGATACCCCTGCCACAAATGCACCCCTGCCACAAATGCAGTTGCGCTGGGTGCTTGGAAGTCCCCTTTGACTCTGAAGAACGATATTTAGCTCTTCGGTTACTTTTTAGTAACAGCGAGTTAATGCCCTGCCGCTATCTTATTTTTGTAAAAAAACCTCCGAAGTTGGTTACTTTGTTGGTTGGAGCTCCCTTGACTGGGTGCTTCCTGCTGTTGCGAAATCTGCTCCCTTACGCAGGGGATGCGGTGCGCGGTGCCCGCTTCGTGTCCGTGCTGCAGCTGTCGGGATTTATTATTGCTGCTGGCACGGGGACGCTGTCAACGCGTGACACACGCTTCAGAGCACGGTTCTGCCTGCGACTGCCTGGGAGGGAGACGACCGGGCAGGAAAGGACTTTTCTGTTAGATCTTCGGAAAGCTGCAAGAGATTCGGGTAATACCGTCTGGAACACAGCGGATGCCAGTGGTATTCCACTTGCCTGCGCCTTTTACTGTGACTTACTTCGTATCATTTACTTCAAACAGCATAACGCGGCAACCGAGCTGGTCTGCACTGTTTAGTCGCCTGTAGTACGCCTGAATTCGTATGTTAAAGTCAGACAGGTGGTTGTGCAGTTCAGTGTACCTCAAAGGATATTTTTAGAAGGAAAAAGAAAACGTAGAGGACCACAAAATACAAAGGTTTTTCCTTTTAGGGTGACTTTATAGTGCAACGTTGCTTGTCCTTCAGAATGCAAAAGGACTGATTATTAACCTGTTATTTTTATCTTCTAACGGGAAGAAAATTTGTCTTTTTTATACTTCTGAGGTAGATGACAAGCTGACGGGTGTGTGTAACGTTTACTGCTTAATGTCCCAGTAGTTTCTAATGCTACTTGTTATTCTGCAGATGCATACAAAGACTTTGAATCCCATTTAATCTCTTTTCTGTCCCCCAAGTAATGATGTTACTGTTGCTACGTTCATAGCTAGACATAAATATAATAGCAGTGTTTTTGTTGGATGTGTTATGGTAATGTGTAGAAGCCCCCTAACTTATTTTTCACCTTCAAATAGGTTAATGGCTGCTGGCACTGCGGCAGTAACGTTAAACATTAAACCTGTGTGTCTTTTGTAGGGTGAAGTCAAGAGAGTACGGTACACCCTCTCTAACAAGACAGGGCTGTTCTGTACTGTCCTCTTTCGTCTGAAGTTTTGAGAGGAAAACTTGCCTGAGGCTTTGCACTGTGAGGAAGTTTTCTCGATAGTCAGCGTATGTTTTTACTTTGATTGCTTTTTTTTTTTTTTAACTGGATAGAGATACTCCTTCACCCATTGCCTTACTTAATTGCATCCCTATTGGGTGTTTAGACATCTGTAGATTGTTAACTGTATGCTGCCTGTAACCATTCCTGCAAAAATCACTCAGATTTCCATAGAACAGTGCAAGAGCTTTAAAAATTACCAGAGCACTGATTTTTTTTTTCTTTTCTGTGAACTCAGTGTTTTTCTGATTGTAAAATATCAAGAATTGGAGACTATTGGTTGTCTGTCTGCTTTTCTGCAGACAGCTGAAAATTGTTTTGTCCTCTGTCATATTTTTCCTATTACTTTTTTCTCCTGAGTCTGCATGTTCTGTGTCTGTTTATACATGCACATACACATTCTGTTCTTCATGTTGGCTATAGATCTTGCTTCCTACTTATTCTTATGTGCAACTTTTACTAATAGGTCGTTTCCTTCCCTTCTAAGCCAATTAATTCAAACGAGGTTAGATCCTTTTGGTGCAATTTTTCTTCTCTTTCAGACATTTGTTGCTACCTTTCCTTTCAATCATTTATAAGCCTACCATCTCTGATTTGAATTGATTCTAATCTTTAAAATTTCATAAAATAGTTTTAAAAGTTTTTCAAAGCTCTTTTTTGTTTGTTTGTTTTTAATCTACTTGTTTTTTTCCCCCCTTTAAGAGTACAACAGTTGAACTAGTTTGATGCTTCTGGTTCTTTTATGCTTTGAATATTGATATTTATGTGTCTACATGTCTTTATTATCAATAGAAGTAAATTATAGCATAATATACGTAAATTTTTTTTTTGTGAAGTGTTATGTGGGGAAAAAGAAATAAAGTCATTTCATTCAGGCAGGCTTGTGTTTCTCTGTCCCAGGTTTTGTGGCATAGTATGGATTTGACAACATCACAACATAATCATCTACAAAATGAACTGATAAGAGAATTGGAAAGACAGGAAGGTAAAATGTTTCTTATTTCACTATATTTCCTTGTTGCACTTAGGAATATTATGAATTATAAGGAACAAGGTGTCTTGCTGACAATAAGCTATCTTCTCATCCATTTTTTCTGAAGAATTGTGTTCATGGCACTTGTACAGAAAATACAACAGATAGCGCTGTTGTAGTATTCCAGCTATGCAGTAGGTATCTGCTGTACCGGCATACTCTGGTCCTGGCAGTTTCCTACCAGTGCCTGGCATCTGGCCTCTGGCTATTTGCCTGCGACTGGTTCCAGGGAATGAAGCCGTGACTATGATCAAGCTATTCAGGAGAGGTTTGTTTGCGGGGTGTCAGTTAGGGAGAATTGGTTATTACAAGCTTGGTTTCTGTCTAGACAGCCTCAAACCTAATCTTCAAATACCTTCAGGGTATTGTTGGCAGCTTTTTCTCTTAAGCAAGTTCAGGGCTGCACATCTTTCAAAATCCTAAAGCATCACGAGTAATCTTCTTTTTAGGGGTCACCAGGAGCAGACAAGGATTTAGGGCAAGTGCGTGTGTTGTTTTGGGATGGGGTCTAGTTACGTTCTACAGCTGAATGCGAAAGAAGAGGGTTTTTAAAAAATTATTTTATTTTTCATAATATTTTTGTTTAAAATCTCAGCTGAGTCGTGGTCCATGTAAAGCCAGGCTTTTGGGCTTCTGCTTTTTCAAGAGAGCTCAGCGACCGATTTTGCTTTGCTACCTGTTCAGCGAGGCAAAGTGGAGCTTTGGGCATGACTGCAATACTCAAAAATAATTATTTGCTTACTGGAACTAATGCTTGTTATTTTGCTTTCAAATACTTTTTTTAAAGTACCCCAGACTGATGACCTTCTCTGGAAAGCTGACATTGCACAAGAAGATGGCTGATAGGGATTGGTATAGATTGCTGTTCTACAAAGCACTGTTCAAGTGCCTTAATCTGGAGACTTTCTTTAATGCATTTCCCTTTCCTATTGTGTAATTCTGACTTGAACAAAGAGCTCAAGTTTATCCTATGCAATGAAGCATGATTGTTGGGGAAAGAAATATCTAGAAGAATAAATATTAAAGACAGAACTATTAAGGACTGAAATATTGATGACTGTCATTATGTATTCCGTAGTAGATGAGGACTGAGGTGAAGCTTGCACATGCATTTCTATGCTTCTGCAAGCTTGGCTCTCTAATATTGATACTCTCTTCATGCAAGATTCAGGGCGGGGAGGAGCGAGTCTGCATGTCATTTCTTTAGCTTTTGAATTATGAAAATAAATTGAGTTCTGGGACATTGGGTCAATATATGCAAAATTAGTTGGTAGGGGAGAATCTTTAGATCTAGATGCAGAAATACATTCCACTTAGCTAACAGAGTAACTGTGTTGCTAGCAATAGCAGGTGGTTCTCTTCCATGTCTAGAAACACTAGGTTAAGAGGATGAGGAGACATGAATGGAAAATGGGATATCTTTACAGTTTCATCTGACACCAGGTTTTGGCATGTTAAATTCCATGCGTTCTGAAGGTGAAGGGTGCTGAATCTGCTGCACGGAGACTTACCTGCTCGATCACCCTGAGCCTGTGCCTTCCTTGTTCTCACCCTTTTCCTCTACCGCCTTCCCCATTCCCGTTTCATTAACTTCACCTACCCAGTCTCAACCTCTGTGTCTCGGGGTTCTTATTCCAGTTCAGTTTCTCTGCAAGTTCCAGTCTGAGCTCTTTATATTTGGTGTCTTCCCCTTTCCTTCTTAATTGGCTTGTCACAAGTTCTCCAGATTAAAACTCCTTATTCTTGTTCATGATTCCCATTACTACGGGTTCTCAGCTTACAGGTAGGTCCTCACCCAATCTGATCTTTCCTCTGGTGTCTTTATGCAATCAGTTCTCCATCCCACCTGCATCGTTAGATGTCTCTCTTCTTTCCTCTCATGATTTCTCTTGATCATTAACTTTAACTCTCCTTGGCTAAACTTTTCTGAGATCAGATGCTGCCACTCCCACCTTCATTTCTTGGGATACTAAATTACTTTACCACAGTTGCATTATATAAATTCACCCCAGAATAATTTTATCTGTGAGACAACAGGAGGAGAGCAAGCTTACAAGGCGTACTTGTCCTTGACACTCCATCGTCTCACTTCACTTGGCCATGGCTCAGTTTTTAATCCATAAATATCTGAGAAAATGCTGACCTGGTAACCTTCACATATCTCCCGGCATTTAAGAAGGGACACACTCCTACTCACCCTGCTTGACAGATATCCTAATTGATGGCAATTCCTGCCATCGTTTCAAGTCTCTGGGTGGAGTCCAGAAAGGTGCCTTAAATGGGACATAGTTGGAATAGAGGCGAGTGAGAAGCAGCCTAACCCTGTAACTTAGAAGTTAAAATATTCAGCTGGGAAGAGGGAGTGACTTAGTGTCATTCCTATTTCCTGGGTTACTTCTAAAGATACTTATCTTTCTCACTCCCTTCCCCACTGACACTTTTCCTTTGACTTCAAGACTTTGCTGTAAAATGTGAAAAACATCCTGCGACCAGAGCGTGGAGCCCAAGTCTGCCTCTTCACAACTGAGTGCGCAATTCATAGCTGGGCTTTTCCTTGCTTGTCCTTCTAGCATGATTCTTGCAGTCCTGGTTTCCTGATGGCCCACCTCTGGTGGTGATGGAGGGGAGGGGAAGCACCTGGTTCTGTAGGGCAGCTGGAACACACTCCTTGAGTGAGTGAATTATGAATTTGAATCCTTCTGAGGAAGGTCCAACAGCCAGTTCCTCCATTTTCTGAGTGCTTAAATTGCTGAACCATTCTTTATATAGTGGACTTTGCAATTAACAGTGCTGGTTAAAAAATGAGCCTATTTATGCTATATATAAATGACACTTGCGCTATATCTTCCCACCACCAGCCTTCCCTTCTTTCATCTTCCCTTTTTTTTTGTCTCTTAGCTTTGAATTATGCTTCTATCTTTAAAAAAACCCCCAAACTCAAAAACCTAAAAAACAGCCAAACAATGTCTTCCATTAATTCTCATTCCAAAAGCATTAACCCCCCCCCCCCCATACTCATGCAATTCACACCATTAGTTACCTACATTTTTTTCTTCACTGCAGGATCGACCTGAAATATCAGAACTCAAATTCTACTCCTCTTAGGCAACAAGCTGTTTCCAAACAAAAAAAGACTAAAAGAGGTGGTGTGGAATAAGACTTGAGTATAACCCAATTAATGAGTGACTAGATCTAAACTGCACCTTCACAGGAAATCAGAATAGTCTAAAAATACCTCTTCTCGAAATGTACCTCTTGGCTATCTTACAGTAACTTATCTCTGAGCTCTTTTGTTTGAAAATGGCAGCATTCAAATACTATAGTAAACATCAGGTGTACTGATTTGAATTAACACTTCTCTCTTCCTTTTCTCTCCCCCCAACAAGCAGACCCGCTTTTGTTGAAAATTACTAAACTCAAATGGAAACTTCTTGTGTATGAGTAGAACAGAAGTTGGAGGCAACACTCAAATAATCAAAACACGCATTAACTCTGTAGAGAAGTCTGTAACATGCTCTTCATAGAATCATAGAATGATTAAGGTTGGAAGAGACCTCCAAGATCATCGAGTCCAACCGTCAACCCAACACCACCATGCCCACTAAACCATGTCCCTAAGTGCCGCATCTACATGTCTTTTAAATACTTCCAGGGATGGGGACTCAACCACTTCCCTGGGCAGCCGGGTCCAATGTTTAACCACTCTTGCAGTAAAGACATTTTTCCTCACGTCCAATCTAAA
>NW_008825618.1:3481634-3496943 GCF_000699105.1 Pygoscelis adeliae
ATGAGCCCTGCCAATTCATAAGCAATGACCCTTTTCCCCCTGAGAGACAGCTGGACTCCATCTGTCGCCAGCAGGCCCGGTGCCATGTAAACCTCCCCATGATCAAGAAAGCCAAAATTCCTCCAATGGCACCAGCCCCTGAGCCACGTGTTGATCAGGTGTGTTTTCCTGTTCCTTCCAGTGTCCTTCCCTGCCACTGTAGGGATTGAGGAAAACACCACCTGTGCTCCCGATCCTTCAACCAGTCGCCCCAGTGCCCTGAAGTCCCTTTTGATCACTGCAGGACTTCTCTCTGCCACCTCATCGCTGCCAGCCTGTATAACCAACAGCGGGTAGTAGTCTGAAGGCTGCACCAGATCAGGGAGCTTCCTAGTAATGTCTCTGACCCGGGCCCCAGGGAGGCAGCAGACTGCCCTGTGGGACGGGTCCGGTCTTCCGGACTTCCCTCTCAGCCATGTGCCTGTCTTTTCTGTTTTCACATCTTTCCCCCTTACAGTAGCTGCATTTCAACAATAAATTAAATATTTCTCAACTGCCACATGAAAAAGGTGGTATGTTTGCATGGATTGGTGTTCTTAGGTTACTTTCAGGTCCTTTCCTCAAAGAAATGTTTTCGAAATCCAGAATTATTGGTAGGGGAAAATTGGCAGGCATTTTGAGTCCCTTCTGTTCCGCTGGCTCTGGTACCTGGTGTGTTCTGGCATGTTGTTACAAGGATATAAAAGCTTTCAATGGCACAAAGCCCTCTTGACCGGGCAAGGTAAGAGATGTGAAAGATTAGAGTAGACAATAGCTTACAGTGTCTAAATTACTCATCCAGAGCCTTTCGATCCGTCAGGAAATTGGCTGTCGGCCTTTTATAATGTACATTAGAACACCTAGTTTAAGAACACAGTCTGCTTTTTTAGTCAAAGGGAAATAATTTAGTTATCTTTAGAGATTAAATAGCTGCTGAGCCTAGACCTGAAGATGTTTTCAATGGCAGACAAACATGATGAAATAACAAGGGAAGTATTTGGCACATTTGAATTCATTATGTGTTCATGAGAAAATCTGACTAAGGTACTTCTATTTTCAGCCTTCTAATGGTTTTGGATGACCCGTGACTTGGATGGGGCTGGGATATCAGTGGTGTGAATTTCAGATTGAAAATCCACCTCTCAAGCCTGGGTAAATACATAGACTGGATACTGTGAGCATACCCTTCCTGTTCTTGTCTCTTCATGCTCTGAGCTAAGTGCATCTCGCCTCTTGGCTGAGAAGAGGCTGCTCGTGGGTGGCAGTTTTGTATTTCTGCATTTCAAAGTATAAAGTTTCAAGCATTATATTACCCTGTCGTAGTATCTCAAATTAATCAATATAATATACCTCGTCATTGCCATCACTTCAGCAAGTTGAGCTTGTAATGAATGTACTGGAATGTCTACACTCGGTAATATGTTCATTTCCCTCTTTGTGGGTACGGATGAAGTAAGGAAAAATTAACTGTGTAGTTTATTATTAACTGTGTAGTCCTGGAACTGTACTTTGCTTTATATTCTTAGAAAGGTGTAGGTTACATCTGACTTCTGGGAAGTCAAGGGCATGATTAGATTTCCCTCCTTCCTTTAAAGGTCCTTAGGCTGTAATGGAATGGAATGAAATAGAAATAAGTGGAATGAAATAAAGATACTAAAGTCGTACCACCTGGAACTTGGGGACTATTCTGTGATTCAGGATGATGTATGTTTCCGTGGAGCCATCTGTAATGCTTGCAAGACCAGAGCTCTGATCCTGAGACATCAGTAGCTCAGTAAAAATTGTGAGATTCCAGAGTCCCTTAGAATTGGGACCTGATGTAGATTTGGGGTAAACTTCTAAGCCATTGGAAATACCCAGATGGATTCACAGGGCTACCTTCTGATGATTCCTGTCAGTGTAGTAATGTAACTCTTCTCCAGTCATCTCTTACAGTTACAGAAGTGGTTGCAGATCTGTTCCCTTACTGACCCTTCTGCAGGTATCTTGACATTGGGATATATAGATAGCTATTTTTTAAATATATATATGTATATATAATATACATTACATATGTATATATTATATATAGAAAATGCATCTTGAATCTTTGCTTTGGATGACTCCTATTCCATGTGTCCAGAGTGGGGAGATCTGAAGAGTCCTGGCTATCATGAATTCTTGGAACTTTCTCTCATGCATTACTCAATCAGTAATGTCAGCACAGGTAGTCCTCCTGTGTTCATCAAACTCAGAGGCAATTGCTGAGAACTCTTAGAGGAAGCATATACGTCTTCACAGCTGTTGCTACATGGTTCTTAAAATATTTGTGAGTACATGCCTTAATGGTAAATTTTAATTCTAAACTCTACAGATGAGAGTATACTGCTTCTGAAGAAGGGAGAATATGTTGCTGTAGGGCTGAACTTTGTCAGGTCAAGTTCATGCTGAACGCTTGGATTTCATTCTTTCTGCCAGCTGGAGAAGATCCATCAAAGCAGGAGAGAAGCAGAAGACGACTGGGTCTTATTTCCTTTTCACCTTGGGCTGTGACACCATTTGACCTCAAGAGGTTAAGTAGGGTCAGACCAGTAATCTGTATTTTTTCCCCTGTAAGTTGTTTTAATGAATCATTGGGTGAGATTATTGTTTCTGAATAAATGCTCTCCTAATCCATTAGCAAAGTACTTGCAGGATGTTTTGTTACTCTGTGTGCTATTTGTGAATGAGTCTCAAAATTGAGATATTGACCGCTAGTATATTCTTCACAGCTTTTATGTGGAAGGGTCATTTTACTTCCTTTTTTAGCCACATTTTAATTCCGGTGTCCAGACAGTTTGTTTTTTTTTTTTAAATATAATTTTAATTCAGCCCCTTGTCTTTGCTGCTTTTCCCGCATTTTAAGTGCTGTTTAACAGTGCCAGTCTCTGTTCCCTTTTTATTCAGTGGAGAATGCATTAATGTAGGCAGTATCATTAGTTATGCAGTGAGAGATTTAACATTTGCTATTAATTGATGGAAGATACCCAACTGAATTTTAAGGTTACCGTTTCCTGATGGAGCTGTATACTCCCACACATGATTTTATGTGGCAATTGGTGTAAAGGGAACAGCTGATCATGTCGCATGTTTCTAAACAGGTACTATTTCTACTCATTCCAAGCAAAAAGTGTGCATATAAAGACAGCCTAAGGCCTATTCGTGTGATTTGCTTCATTGTTAAAGAAAAAAATGCTGCAGTTTGCAACTTGTTCTATTCTGACCAGGTCTATCTCCTGTTATTTTCCCTCTGCCTGCCTTCCCTTCCCCACTTGAAGGACTTCTCCAACACTGTCTCAGCAGAACCCACGTCCTTTTCTTTCTTTAGGCTTTGTTCTAATATAAAACATTTCATTTGACATTTGAATGTCTCAGCAAAATCCTCTGGTTCCCTACACAAGATTTTGCAGCTTGACACGCGTTTCTCTAACCTGCCACTGACTTCGCAACTCCAGTCTTCCACATGATTTAGTGTGTCTCTTTGGAAGACTATGTTTGCATTTCAGTTGTAATAACAATGATTGCTTTGCCTTTGAGAATGATGTTTACACTGTTTTCTTAATGATGTGGTTGATACAGTGCAAGATGTGTCAGCAGTATATGACTTTTCTCCCTCAGCCCTGATATTAACTTAAAATCAAGGGAGTTCAAAGAACTTGCTCCAAAGACCTTAGTCTTTTATGATAAAAAATACTTTACCTGAAATATTTCAAAGAATGCTATAAGAAATTAACCTATTAAGCAGAAAGTCTTAAGAACCATAAAGACATTAAAATTCTATTTCAAGAAGAATTTGGGGCATCTATAGATGGGAACTTCTTTGTGAACATAAGTTCAAGACCAAAAGAGCGCTATCTGTTTCACTAACAAAAATTATCTCAATTTCTGTATGTTACCTGAACAGGATCAGACTGTCTCATCTTAATGTAAATAAGGTTCTAGCACCTGAAACTCCAGTGGTTTCTGTGTATATATGCTCATGCAAAGAGATGAATAGGCTGAAGAAAGTCATTCTACGTATATACCACTTCCATGCCTCTCCAAATCACAGAATAGGAGTGAGGGCAAACCTACCTGGTCAAACCCAGCTAAATGAAGAAGGGAAGAACCAGTCCTAGCAGACCTTTAAGTTCTGACAGTTTACTATGGGTGTTCGAGTAGCATTGCGGAAATGCCCATTATGCACTTCCATTCTTACAAGAATTGAGAGCAGGTCAGTCAAGCCTCCTCTTCTCTCGTCTGACCCTATTCTACTGATAAGTCAGCTCTTGTCTTAAAATGTCATTAAAATCATTAAAATCCATTCATTGAGTCATAATTCCAAGAATTTTTCTTACTGAAAAAGTGTCCTGGTTTCGGCTGGGATGGAGTTAATTTTCTTCCTAGTAGCTGGTACAGGGCTGTGCTTTGGATTTAGGATGAGAACAATGTTGATAACACACTGATGTTTTAGTTGTTGCTAAGTAGTGCTTACACTAGTCAAGGACTTTTCATCTTCCCATGCTCTACCCACTGAGAAGGGTGCAGGTGCACAAGAAGCTGGGAGGGGGCACAGCCAAACTGGCCAAAGAAACATTCCATACCATGTGACGTCATGCTCAGTACATAAACTGGGGAAAGCTGGCCGGGGGGGCTGCTGCTCGGGGACTGGCTGGGCATTGGTCGGCAGGTGGGGAGCAATTGTACTGTGCATCACTTGCTTTGTATATTCTTTTATTATTGTTGTTATTATTATTACTATTTTATTTTATTTCAATTATTAAACTGTTTTTATCTCAACCCACGAAGATTCTCTCCCCCATCCCACCAGGGGTGGGGTGGCGAGTGAGTGAGCGGCTGTGTGGTGCTCAGTTGCTGACTGAGGTTAAACTATGACAATAAGAGAATATGGACTAACACAGAGATAAACACTTCCAGGAGAATAACCTCCTATCAGCTTTTTGCACCTGTTACCAAGAAACTAGTTTGATCAAAATACCAGCAGAACTTTCTCAATGTTTGCAGGTATTAAAAGACTTCATCTCATTTGGATTTTGCTTACTCTGATAACAATTTTCTTGTTGTTTGAAAGATTTCCCACTAGTTCGTTATTTTTCTGTTCTGACTGCTCTGAAGGCAGTTACAGAAAAATTAACTTCTTTCCTTTTGTGCAGTCCCACAAGAAGTTTAGTTATTCTGAAAGATATAAAGCAGAAAATAGAAGAGTGCCTTTTGCAGTATGAAAGAAAACTTGTATGTAGGTAAGCAAATCAGACTAAAAGTCTGCACTCCTTTTTTTTGTCAGCACTCTTTGTCAGAACCATTAGCATCCTGGTCCTGATAAAATTTCTCATTAGGGTTTTGAAGCCTGTCTACCGTATGATGTCTCTGATGAAAGAAATACTTTTTTTGATTCTCCACAATAATAAGATCTTCTTAAGAGGAAGACAAAAATATAAAAATTATGTAAACCTCTCCAGATAACCCACCTGGGGGATTACCAAAGGGTAAGATGGCCAAAGATTTATGTGGTGTTATTAATCAGCAGATTTGGGATTCTTCTTTCAGGGGTGTGGACAGTTTAGCTCAGGTAGGGAGCAGTGGCCTAGAAATTCTGTTAGCGTAGGTGCTATGCAAGCCTTAAGTAGAAAGATTGCTGATACTGTAGGGAATAGGTGGGAAATGTTTATTGAGCACTAGAGGGGGTATCTGTAATACCGCTAAGGTTTTATAGATCTTCTGGCAGAAGCTTTATAACTTAAGACTTAAAAAGTTATGGCTTCTCAACAAAATTGGATCCAAAACAGATGTCAAGGGAGGAAGAATCAAGAAAAATGGTTGTAATTGGGAGGTTACAGAAGGAATAGCTTTTTACTTCCACAGCTAGTAATGATCACAGAACGAGATCAGACTGCTCTAAGCAATCAGAGAAGATTAAAAGCAGGCTGTATCTGGTATGCCTGTAAACAGGATGATGTGTTAAATAGACTTACAATATGTGTAATAAGACAGCTTCATATTAATTCTTTCATAAGAAAAGATCAATTTTGTCGTGGAGCAGCATTTCTCTGGCACTTAACTCATGTTTGTGCAGACTTCCCTGCTTGCAGGCACAATGATGCATGTGTTTTCTCTCAACGTTAGAGGCTTGCAGAAGAGGTAATGGGCTGCCACATACTGCTTATTTCCTAACATCTTAAAATATCATAGTTTCAATGTTGACTATTTCATTTAAGTTAACTTTATAAAATTATGCTGTTTATATTTTTTCCAGTAGTATATGCATTACATTATTTTTAATTTTGCTGTATTCCATGATTAGGGTTCCCCCCGCCAATAAATTGTGGAGTACATTGGTTGGTTAGTTGTTTGTTGTTGTTGGTTTTTTTTTGTTTGTTTGATTTTTAACTTTCAGATTATGTCTTAGTGTCAACATATTAACATTGAACATGAACATTTTTGCTTTTTCTTTCATGTTTGTTGCTATTCTCTAGTTTCCTCTGATGCTTAGGGTAAGTTGAGTTACAAGCTTAAAGCACTGGCTAATGAGCCTGAGCATCTTCCTGATGTGATTTTGTTTGGTATCATCTCTTTCTTTGTTCTCCCCTGCTTTTGTTCCTTGGTCCTTCTATCACAAGGAAGGGAGAGACTTTGTCAATAGATTATGGCAGTAAAAATACTGAGGCATATGACAGAGCAAATGACAACACTTGAGGCCATCATGTCCTGTGACAGCAGTGATTTGAGGGGGAAGAAAAGGTGAAGAATCTTCGCCAGATGAATGTGTTTTATGGTGATGAAAACATAAATGTTTTCATTTTTAATAGCCATTGGGCCTGCCGTTTCCGTGCAGATCCCGATCTTGATATCTGTGATTTCGATGGTAACTGCAGGCTTGATACAGAAACTCTGCTTTGGACAAGATGGTAACCCAGTTATCTAAATCGCTAGCATGCTTTCTAGGAGGTGTAGCTTGTAAACATGTTTTGATTTAGCTAATTTGCCAAGAGATCATAGTTGGCTGTGAAAGCAAATTTCCTGTGAAAACTTGGAACGATTCTACACTTTGCTAAGAAAATGCTCTGGGCAGCTTCACTTACATGTTTTTTTTGTAACATTGTGGTGCAGCTTTGTGTGATGATGGCAAAACTGAAACTGGCTTGGTATTCACCTAAAAAAGAGTAAGTCCTCTCCTGTTAGAAGAATTATCTGGGATTATGTTAGCTATCATAAATATCCTTCGCTTAGCAACAGGGATGGCATTCAGGATATCAAGCCAACTGGAAATAATCTCTCTGACAGGTCTCTGTTGGGGTGGGTGCATAAGTTTTCCTGACAACACTAGTGTTTTCGCTCCTGTCTGTCATAATTTGTGTTGCTAGGATCTGTTTCACAAGTTTTGTGACAGACTTATAAATGATACTGTGGCTCCTTTTGTTTACTGTCAAAAAGAACCATAATGTGGTGAAAGTGAACAGTAAAAGGATATGGAAAATAGTAAAAAATCCAGGCACATAAGACCATGAGTGTCTATACTAGGGCAGCTGTTCTTGAAGAGAAAAAGAAGTTAAAAAATTTCCTTTGGATTGCTGAAATGGAAAGCAATATATGGTAACATTCCACTTCTTTACTTTTTATGAACTCGTCTTCTTCAGCAAAACAGGAAAGAAATTATTTAGTCATAAACTGAAAACTTCAATTAGAATTCAGGAGACTTCCCATGTATCATGCTAACCATTAATGGTGAAATGTATTTTTATTCACAGACGAAATTCACATTCTTGCTTCCAAATCAGCTTTTCAATATAAATTGGTAGTTTCATTATCAGTCCACTCAGCCTGTTTGACCTTTCATACTTTTGCTTCCAGGAGAAAAAGAAGATGAACAGATAGTTGCAGAAATCATGAGAAGGCGTTTTTTTCCTGCTCTTATAACTCATAAGTCCTGGGAAGGCTTTCACTTTGCTGGCCATGAGATAAGAATTACAGAAGCCACTGATTGTTACGGGGCAGTCGTCTGGCCATCGGTACAATATTTATGCAGCATTGTTATTTTTTAGTTTTGGAGTTTTCTAGCACTTTTAATTTGTTTTGCATGATAGATATGTTTTGTTGTATGTTGTAAACCCAAGGAAAACATTCTGTGCTTCTCTGACTCCACTCTGCAAGTCCCAAACCTGAATTTAGCCTGGTTTCATATGGATTCCTGGTTCTCAAAGCTTAAATGGTATTCCTTGTTTGTGCCCCTATCACACAAGATGTATGATGTTGTGTCCCCTCCTCACCTACCAGTAACTTTTGATCCTATTGGCCAATTACAAGCATATTTCAAAGGAAATACGGCAGTCTTACGATGATTACATTTCCTGTACATTTTATAAATACAGATGGCTGTATAGCAGGCAGATCCAGGTTGTGGAAACAGCTGTGATATGAGCTCGCAAGGTATTAGCACTCATAGAAGTTACTCAACTTACTCATGTGAGAAACAAATTTACCTTGTAAATACTCAGACAAGGGAAAAAGTTCAGCTGGAGCTTTCAGTTTCTTAAACAGCCAGAAATCTAGTGGGAGAGAACCATTGTCCTTGGCTCTTGATATAAGAACCATCAGCATGCCCACCATACAAAGAGCCTTCTTCAAGGTTTTGAATCTGTGCAATGCAGCTAACTGACTGTTTTGAAATAATTAAGAGTGAGAAAACCCACTGCGGTCAGGGAGGTGCCACAATGCACCATTGACACTTGCGGCATTCAGAGAACATCCCTGAAACAGAACCATCTCCAGAAGCCCCTGTAAGAGGGAGAGGACTAAAACCCAGGAGGCTCCGTTTCTGTCCCAACGGTATCAGCCTCCTAGGATTGTACGGTTTTTAAGAAGTATGGCCATAGTTCAGCTGAGAAGAGTTAGAGTACTTTGCTGTTTTGAACTCCAAACAATTTTTCTTGTCTTAGCAGACCTGGACAAGTCATTTATACTATATCTCTTAGTGGCTTCAGTGCATGTCTTCAAGGAAAGGTTGGCTGGCGGCCAATTATTCTCACAAAATCATGGGCTGTACTGAAAAGCATATTTTTTTTCTGGAAGGGTTTAGCTGGTTTTGCTGTGGAAGGAAGGCAACCATTCTGTCTGTCTCTCTTCATGTTCTCCCTTCCTGTCCCATCCAGCAGTATTTGAACTCTTCCGAAAAACGTCAGCCAAATTTGTCGAGAGGGCAGAAACTTTAAGGAAAATAAAGTTTCTGCATGTTTCATGGAAAGGAAGACAGATTTCAAAGTTTCCCTAATTTAACCCACAGAAATTTTGATCCTGCCAGCCAGTTTCTACAACAGAATATGGAAAAGCTCTGAGGGAAGAAATTATAGGAATAGATGGAACTAACAGGAAATCTTAATATAATGTGTTTTTAAATATCAGTCAAACATCAGACACAATCTTTAGGAACCTGGCTTTAATTAGTCCTGGTGCTCACAGACTTATTTCTATATCAAAGCTTTGTTGATTATGAGATATATGTAAGTTCGCATAGAAGACCCTACTCTTTTTGCTCTTTTTGCTTAAGAGGTAGAACGCAAAAAATTTGTTTGAATTTCTAGCATGTCAACATTGGGTCAACAGTCCTCCTGTTCCTTTCCTTCTACTTCTTAATTGCTTTAAAGCAAAACTAAGAGCGTAATTTTTCTGTACCAGACTAAACCACTAATAATTGCCTTTCCAAATGGTCATCTGTATTGCAAAACAATGTGGCAACCATCATACGTATTTGTCAATGGAGACTACATAATTATCGAAGTCTGGGAAAAAATGTGTGAGCCAAGCTGGAAACTATCTTTGCCAGAGAAATAAAATTAGCAATTTCTACTTCAACAGTGAACTAAAACTCAGTGGTCAGTATGAGACAGGGCAGAAAAGCTGCAGAAGCTGCTTAATTATGTTTTATAAATGCATATATAAGGAGTCTGTTGTAGAGGGCTCTTTGTGGCTTTGTTTGCTATAAAAGTTTGCTAAGCTTAACAAGGTAAGCACATAGAAACTGAAACTGAACTGAAAGAAAAGGGGTGAATTTATTGGTCCCTTTTGAATCATTATGGTAATTAATTATTGTTAGAAATAATTAACTATTGGAAGAGCTTAACAAGGGTTGTTGTGGATTTTCTCTCACAAGCAGTCCTTATATCAAGATGTCTTTGTGAAGGACACATTTTAACTCAACCAAAAGTAAGTGCAGTTATAAGCAGGAATTGCTGACCGGAATTTTATAGCTCATGTTATACAGCATGACAGATTAGGTAATTGCAGTTGTTCCTTCTGGCTTTAATGCTTTGCAAGCCTATATTGAGGCATGTTGTGGCATTTATTTTGTCAGCCTATAGAGCTCAAAGATCATAGCGAGCTGTGATCCTTTAGGGACTGTGCTTGAATGAATCTTGCTCATTTGAACAGACAAGAATTTTTTTGCATGCTTTTAAATGACAATGCATATTTAGTGAGGGGATTTATTTCATTTATTTGTTCAGTATGTTCATGGATTCCCTCCCCTACAGGCTCTTGTTCTGTGTTATTTTTTGGAAACGAATTCTAAACAATACAATTTGGTTGACAAAAATGTGATTGAAATTGGAGCTGGAACTGGGTTGGTCTCCATAGTAGCCAGTTTACTGGGTGAGTACATGCCGTTGCTCTTACACTCTTGAAAACATCTGTCAGATGAATACTGGAGGACAAAGGAAGTGGCTCAGTTCTAAAAGACTGTTGTTTGAAAGCTTCCAAAAGCAAGAAAAAGTAAATTCCAAAAGGCTTGTTTGGAAACCTGCTCTGTTATTTTTTTCTGTAAAGCTGTGAGTGTACTGATGCATTAAAGGAGGTCCCAGTAGATGATGATGTCATTAACGGTGTTAAACAGGGGACCAAGGT
Organism: Pygoscelis adeliae; assembly: GCF_000699105.1. NCBI lineage: Eukaryota > Metazoa > Chordata > Aves > Sphenisciformes > Spheniscidae > Pygoscelis > Pygoscelis adeliae. The sequence goes on from NW_008825618.1 coordinate 3,492,564, forward strand.
AAGAAACTAGTGGCCTCACAGGATGTCAGTGGCAACCAGATGTAGGTATGACTCAATGCATCACCTTCCATTGACCAAACAGCTCTTGGATGCCAGGTCACTTTCTTTCCATTTATGTTCAGCATTTTCTTTCAGCAACCTATCAGCAGCTTGATTTTTCTGCTACAGACACTGTTGTGTTTTATCTCATGGTAGCCTATTCTTCCTCAAGAGTAATCCAGATCAGTGACTTCGGAATTTTAACAGAATTTTTAGCTTTCTGTAGTCTGAGAAAGCTTCTTCCTATGTGAAAAAGAAAAAACCTGAGGCAATGCTTAAATCTCATGCTGACTTCTTGGAGTCAGTGACTGGTATTCTTCAATCCCTAGTCGCTCACTGTACTTTTAACCAATATGATATCAAGATGCAGTAAGTATCTGATTTCTCCCCACCCATCCCCAGCTGGATTTAAATGACAATCTGTAGAGTAGAACTACTGGGAACCAAATATTTATTTTAAGCACAATGGCTAAGAGGTATTTGGAGCATTTACATTGTTCTGTTCCCCTCAGTGAGAGCTACCTGGTAAAATCAGTTCCTTGTGCAGTGGCTTTTGTGAATGGGCTTTTACTCAAGTCTTGAAGTATATTCAAAGATTATGTTTGTTTTCTCCCTGTCACAGGTGCACTTGTGACTGTCACTGATTTGCCAGAACTGTTGGGAAACCTTCAGCATAACGTTCTCCAAAATACAAAGCTGAAATGCAAGCATCAGCCTTGCGTTAAGGAATTGTCTTGGGGAATTGATCTGGAAAAGAACTTTCCTAGGTCTTCCTGTCACTTCGACTACATTATGGCTGCTGATGTAGTTTACCACCATCCCTTCCTGGATGAACTCCTCCTAACTTTTGATCACTTGTGCAAGAATGACACTGTTATTTTGTGGGCTATGAAGTTTAGGTTGGACAAAGAGAACCAATTTGTGGGCAGATTTCAGACACTGTTTGACTTAGAGGTGATTTCTAATTTCCCCAGTTTGAACATAACCTTGTATAAGGCAATGAGGAAAGGCAGGATGAAAACCAGACCTTCCAAACTGATGGTCTGAAAGAGAGATACAGGGAGGTGAAAGTTTCAGCTGTTCTGCAGCGTGTTCTCTTTTTAAATAATTTCCGTGTTAGTAGCTGCTAACAGCTGCATGAATGACAATTTTAGACAGCTAAAACGAAACATCAGATTCCTAGTGCATCCCTAACAAATTCCTAAATTCAATTTGCCAATAGTTTTAAACACAGAAAAAAAATGTATCTTTGATGTTTTCTTTACTTTTGTGTGCTAACCTTTTTGTGTGCTAACCTGACAACACTAGTAACTTTTACAAGACTTACCATTATTGCTATGGGTCATGTAATGAATATTTCCAATAGCTTTCAACTGCAGCTTTGAACAGCGTCTTATAAGATCAACCAATCGTTTAAAACTTAAGGCTATAATAAATCTTTGTATTTAAAAGTTGTGGTGTGAAATCTGATCTTTCCCCATTCTCACTATCGAGTAAATCCTTCCTTTGAATAGCCTTTATAGGACATTAAATTAGCTGACCCCCCCCCACCTGGGAAATATACTGTCATAATAAAGGGACAGAATATATTAGTTACCCTTTCATTTAATGATTATGCTTTCTTCCCCTTCCATTTTTTATTTAGATTCAGGGATTCTTCAACAGACAGCTGCACACGAGGCAAGAGGGAGTTAAATGTTTTGTTGCTTGAACAAAGGTCTTGGGTAAGAAGAGTACAGCATATCACCAACTGACCTTTGCAAAGACCTTAAATTCTTGGAGGTCTGCTCCTCCAAAAATAGACAGTTATCTGGACCTCAAGGAACAAAAATGGAAAAATGACAGTGGCCATCAAGAGAGGAGTCCAGCTGGTGGTGACTGGAGGCAGAAAACTAAACCAGCCTGATACGGTGTGGCTGATGCATGGGCAGGCTCAGATTTCTTTGTTTTTGTTTTCGTAGTATAGGCAAACAAAATACTTTTCTCCTAGCCACTCAGTGCTGCGTGTTCCTGGATTCAGTGGTCAGATTAATGTCCTTGAAAGCCTGTGAGAGAACTTTCTTTTGGGAATCATAGAATCATAGAATCTTTGGAAAAGACCTCTAAGGTCATCAAGTCCAACCGTCAACCCAACACCACCATGTCCCCTAAACCATGTCCCTAAGCACCTCATCTACATGTCTTTTAAATACTTCCAGGGATGGGGACTCAACCCCCCCCCTGGCCAGCCTGGTCCAATGTTTAACCACTCTTTCAGTAAAGACATTTTTTCCCCCCACCAAACCAAACCTCCCCTGGCACAACTTGAAGCCATTTCCTCTCGTCCTATCACTTGTTACTTGGGAGAAGAGACCAACACCCGCCTTGTTACAGCCTCCTTTCAGGTAGTTGTAGAGAGCGATGAGGTCTCCCCTCAGCCTCCTTTTCTCCAGGCTAAACAGTCCCAGCTCCCTCCGCTGCTCCTCATAAGACTTTTTCTCCAGACCCTTCACCAGCCTCGTTGCCCTTCTCTGGACACGTTCCAACATCTCAACATCCTTCTTGTAGTGAGGGGCCCAAAACTGAACACAGTATTCGAGGTGCGGCCTCACCAGTGCCGAGTACAGGGGCACGATCACTTCCCTACTGCTGGCCACACTATTTCTGATACAGGCCAGGATGCCATTGGCCTTCTTGGCCACCTGGGCACACTGCCGGCTCATGTTCAGCCGGCTGTCAACCAGCACCCCCAGGTCCTTTTCCGCCAGGCAGCTTTCCAGCCACTCTTCCCCAAGCCTGTAGCGCTGCATGGGGTTGTTGTGGCCAAAGTGCAGGACCCGGCACTTGGCCTTGTTGAATCTCATACAGTTGATTATAAGAAGATTAATAAAATGTTTCTTTGCACACCCCATATTTTCTGATTCTGTTATTGAGTGTGGGAGACCTTCAAGTCCCTTGCAGGCTAGAGAAGCAAACCCAGCTTGTGCTAATGTCCAGACAGAGCTTTGCCACCTCTGCTGTAGCAAGCAATTGCTCTAGTAATGTAAGGGCTCTGGGGGCTGTGAGTCTTTACCTTTTTAGCTCCTATTTGTATTCCCTCCAGGAGTTTTTTATGGGTTGTCAGATTTGAGTATTTTTTTATGATGACTTCCAGAACATACCAGTGTTTGTACCTCTTCTTGTGACAGATGCATGTTACTTATTTACTCTGTTGCCTGGCACAAGTGTGGGGCAGAAGTATGATAAATGACTGGTATAACTGGAATGTTATACTCCCAGATGAACATTTGGTTTTCTTGGGACAAAGGTTCCCAGCATTAGAGATGAAGTGGTGCAGAGAGAAAAGTGTGAGCTGCCAAGCTTTTCCAGTGGGAGCTGGGGATCCCATATACGAAAGGAGGTGGTAAAGAGAATTTTGGGGGGAGGGCGGATGAGGATGTGGCAGGAGGGACCTGAAGTTGGAGGGAGGATTGCAGAGAAAAGGTAGCTGTAGGGAGAAGGTGAGATGGAGGAAGAGAAAGAGAAGAGGTGGCAACGGTGATACTGACTTCAAGAAGGGTTAGGAATCATAGCACAAGGGTAGGCCATCTTTCTTGCTACTGACTGTAAGGGGGGCATCCTTGGTGAGCCACAGAGGGTGACTCTGTGATAATACTAGAGCAATCAGTATGCCTAAGCCCAGGACAGCAAAATGAGAAGAAAGGAAGCCAAGTACATTGACTCTACTTTCTGGCTCTCTTGCTGGGAGATCATGTGAGATTTTGGCTTGGAGGTTATTAATGAAAATCTTCTAATCCTCATCAGTTAGTTTCCTGTGACAAGGTTTGTAGGTAGAGGTAGCAGTTTTTATTGGATCAACCAGTACAGCTAGAAAATTAGACTCTATGCCAGCTGGTATGGAGTATTACCTCTACTTATAAATGTTATTATGCTTATGTCCTTAGATCATTACAGCTGTAGAAAAATACAACTAAATAATGGAAATATTTTTTTTCACACTGTGTAATAGAAATTGTTCCATTTAAGTGGATAAAGAAACAAACATGGATCTCTGCCATTTCTAGATTTCCTCTCCCCGCTTCTTTCCTCCTAACTCACTTGCAACCATCAAATCCACTGCAACTGAAACTCCAATCCTTGCATCCTAAAGGGCATCTCTGTTTACAAATGTTTCACGGATAAATGGATTGGCACTGTAATTAATGAGTAACAGCGAAAATAACTTGTGAACTCCAAAGTGATGAAGGCTAAAGAGGAAAAGGAAGACTACAGCAAAGTAGTTAAGTGTGATCACTTTTAAATAGCTGTTGTGCCCATTAGCCCTCCTATTTGGGCTGCAGGCTGTTCCCTGCTGAGCTCCTG
>NW_008825618.1:3497221-3513314 GCF_000699105.1 Pygoscelis adeliae
GAAGTCAACAGGAGATGTGTTTGTAGAATGCATTCAGGATTGGGCCCTTTAGGCCCAACAGCTTGTTAATATTTACTGTAATGTAGCATTAGTCCTCTTTCTCACAAGCCTGTCTAGCACCGCTGCGTGAAGCTTCCTGGGAAAGCTCTAGGGACTGACTGCTCTATTGTACGGCCACCTTTTGTCCTCTGGTATGATGGGCAGGTTATTAGCCATGACCAATGGAGGGTGAGGCTGTATGTGGCATTTGCCTATGGAATTTATTTCTGCTCTTTGAGAACAAGTCTTACATGAATGCCAAGTACTACTGACTCCTAAAGTCAGTCATAATTTTAATAATCACTTATTCTTTGTTCTAATATTTCAAATAGAGAATCAAGTTGTCATTCAGTGCATTATGTTGCTAACACACATGGTGTTTGTATCTGTAGTTTGTGAAAAGTGAAGCGAAAAAAAGATCAGTTAAATTTGTGGGTGAAAGAGCTCCACCTATGAGGAATGCCAGAGAGGCTGCCTAAGCCGGTAGGTTTTTACAGTGTCTTATAGAGTGTTATGATAATCATACTAATTGAAGAGACAAATTGGGATGTATGGTATGGGTTCAATGAATTCCTTGGATTTTCAGTATCCCAACGTAAGAATAATTTATTGAGCAACAATACGTTTAAGTAACTTAACGGTATTTGTTAGATTGTCCACAAACAATATGCTTTTCAAATGCTAATGTTTTCAGGAAGGGTTCTTTTTATATAAAGTATATATAAAATCATTACAGTTATTTACTTTGCTGTTTATTGTATAACATCTCCATCAAGGTCTTTTACAAATTATTGCCTTTTCCTTCTCAGAATTAAAGTAACAAACACTTTCAACGTTGTACGGTTTCCATATGGTCATACTGAATTTTTGGCTCCATCTTGTTGAATTGTGATGTTGCAGCTCTGAGTGATTTGGTTTCATTTGCATTATTAAACCCACTGATTTGGGCTTTTGCCTCTTATAACAGCTGTAAGAAAAAGCTGTAGTCACTGAACATTCAGAAAAAGCATTCAAATGACAATACAGATCTACTCTGCAAACCTTGTTTTCATTTAGAAGCAGAAATGGAGGCCTAGCCTAAGAAATGCAACTGCCAAAAAATACTCAAATAACTACCCATGGCTCAAATGGCTGTTGAATGATGAACAACCTATATCAGCTATTATACAAGCACTAGTCAGTGTCAGGTGAGCAAAGAAGACTAGCTGCCACATGTGTCCTCCTTAATGGTGATTGGCATTAAAGATCCACCGAGTATGTCAGCACATGCGACACAATCATCTGAAGAAACGCTGCATTTACCAAACCACAGAGGATCCTGAAACCTGAATGGGTTTAGAAGACCCAGATTCAGCTAACACCCTTTGAGCTCTGGAGACGTGAAAGGTACAGGATTTTTGTCACTCATAGCTAACTAATTCTGCACTGGTAACCATGAGGTCATCTCAAATAAGTTCAGTGAGAAAGAATGATAGATAGATGCTGTCAAGATGTCATTGCTCCATGGATGTACTTTGGAAATTGATATGTTCATTCTTATAATAGCTCTGTGACGTCAGGAAAATATCGTTACACAGGTGTAAAGCAAAGAGGGAATGGAGCCAAATGTCGAGTGATTTAACCTCAGTCACAGTGGAGAGTCCAGTACCAAATTTCTTTCACAGTAAAAATAATATTTCTTGTGCTCTATCTTGCTTGAATTTGCTCACATTAAGGAAAAATTTAAATTAATTTTATTATTTCATTAAAAAAATGTTTTCCATACCACTCTGTGAATAAATTATAAAACCCCTAAGAGTATAAGCACTCAGCAATAGGCAAGAATAAAATCTCAAATTTCCCTTTCGCATAGTTATGCCAACCAACCATACAATACACAGACTGTATTGGCTACTGGAATTTCAGAATCGTTCAGGTTGGAAGGCACCTCTGAAGGTTACCTAGTCCTACCTCCTGCTCAAATCTGGGCCAGATTCAAAGTCTGAACAGGTTGCTCAGGTTCTCCAGTTGGTGTATGAAAATCTCCAAGAAAGGAGATTTCACAACATATCTGAGCAGCCTGCTAATTTCACTCCCCCGCCCCCTCCCCCCCATGTATCCAACTGGAATTTCTCTTGCTCCAACTGAGCGTCTGTCTTTTGTCATTTTGCAGTGCACCTCTGGCTTCATCTTCTCTATAACCTTCCCGTTAGGTAGTAGAAGACAGCCATTAGATCCACCCCTAATCTCCCCTTCAGGCTGAACAAACCCAGTACTCAGCCTCTGCTTCCTTCAGCCCCTTAACCATTTTAGTCCTTCTCATCTGGATTCTCTCTAATTTGTTGAGATCTCTTTCACTAGTGGCTCCACAACCAGATGCAGTACTGCAGATGGGACGTCATGATGCCATGTAGAGGGGTAATAATCACTTTGAATGATCTGCTGGCTACACTCTTGCCAATGCAGTTACCTTGCATCAACTGCAAGGCTACACCACTGTTTTTGTTCCTGTTCCATCAGGACCTCCGTACTCTTCTGCAGAGGTGCTCTCTAGCCAGTCAGCTCATGGCCTGTGCTGTTGCATGGTGTTATTCTGTTGGACTTTATGTGGATTTTGTCAGCCTATTCCTTCAGCCTGTCAAAGTCCCTCTGAGCAGCAGCTCTGCCCTTACCCTCGTTTGATGTCTTAACAACATTTCATTTCAATGTATTTAATCCATTGTCCAGGTCATTGATGGAAATGCTTAGTGATATCAGTCCCTGTCCTGACCTCACCTGCATCACTCCTACAAGCTGCTAGCTGGGCTTTGAGCTTTTGCTCACTACTTTTTGAGTCTAATAGTCCACTCATTTTTTCAACCACTTCGTAGTCCATTCATCCAGTCTGCATCTCTACAATTGAGCTACAAAGCCTCTATAGGAAAAAATGTGATAAAATTTATCAAAGAAAAAGCAAATTATATCCATTGTGTTCTATTTATCAACAGGACCAGTCATAGACAGCAATTAGGCTGTTCAGATCCTTAGCAAATTTGTATTGGTTGTTTGCAAACATATGTGCTTGGAAATGTCTTCCAGGAGGGTTTGTTGCAGTAGTTTTCCTGGGGACTGAGATGAAGTAGACTGGACTGTAGTCCTCTTGAGCCTTTCTCTAGTTCTTTTTGAACATGGGCTAATATTTACATTTTTCCAGCCATTGGGAGCTGTCTCTGACTACCACTTTTCAGAGCTGGTAGACAGCAATCTTACAGTGGCATCAGCCAGAAACCTTGACATCCTCAGAAGCATTCTGCCCAGTTCCACGGACTTCTGTATGTTCAGTTTACTTAAGTGGGCCCCAACTTGATTGTCCTACCCTACTACTACCTCTTTCACTAAACTGTCACTAAGCACAGAGATATGGAAATCCTGAGAGTTGACCTTGCCAGTAAACACCAAGGCAAAGAAGGAAGGGATTAGCACAGCCTTTTTCATGTCCTGTGTCATTCAATTCCCTGTCCCATACAGCAGTGAATTCATATTTTCCGTCTTCCTTTTGTCGTTGATGTACCTATAAACCCCTTCACAACCCTGTCTTCTAATACAGCTGAACCTTGGCTTTCCTAACCCCACCACTGCATGTTTGAGCAACGGCTCTGTATTCCTCCTGGGTAGCCCATCCCTGCTTCCACTTTCTGGGTACTTAATTTGTCCCTTTGAGCTCAGTTGGGATATATGTCTTTTTCATACTACCTTTCTGCAGAGCTTGCTCGACTTTCTACGTGATGAGGTAAACCAACCTTCTTTGAGGAGGTTGTTCCTGAAGATCAGTCAACATCTTGGTCCCTTTGCTCTTCAGGGCAGTCCACAATGGGAACCCACCTACTGGTTCCTTGAGCAGTCTGAAGTCTCCTCTCCTGAAATCTAATGTCTTTATTCTGCTACTTGCCTTCCTCACCTTTCTCAGAATCTTCACTTCCATCTCAGGGTCGCTGCAGTCAAGGCAGCCACAGGCTATCATAACCCTGACCATTATTTACGAGTAGCAGATTCAGTAGAACACTTTCCCTATCTGGCCAGTCCAGCACCTGCATCAAAAAAATTGACCCCAAAGTACTCCAGAAACCTCTTGAATTGCTTGCAATGTTGCAAGTTGCTTTTCCAACATGCATCAGTGTTGGTTAAAGTCCTTCATGGGAACCAGGGACCATGATCCTGATGCTTCCTCAGACTGTTTAAAGAAGGCTTTGTCCACTATCTTGTCTCTATCAGATAGTCTGTAGCAGATGTCCCTGTTGGTCTCCCCTCTGATCCTCCCCATAAGCTCTTGGCTAGCCCATTGCCTCATAGATAGCAGGGTGACATGCATTTGAACCTCTACCTCACATAGAGTGCAAATCCCCCCCCCGTCTTTGTCCTCTCTTCCTGACCTTCTTAAAGACCTGTGGACCACAGCAGTGCAGTTGTGCTGTTTATCTGAAAGACAAGGCTCTAAAATATACCAGTGTGACTCTATAACCATCTCTGAGGAAGAATGGTAATTGGAAATTGAGAGACAAGTAAATCAGGATTACTTAAGAGATGCTGCAGACTCTCAGGAGCTATCCAGATGTCAAGTCTGAATGCACTGAAATCCTGAACGCTCATGTTCTAGGAGGTCCATAATTACATGAGTTTTCTACAGAACATTATTCATCAATTGTTAGATATGATTAATCTCTAGTATCAGATTATTGCATTATTGAATTACCCAGTTTATATTACGAATTAGCTATAGGCCATCTGTCCTCTGTGTTATTGACTCTACTCACATTCCTTTCAGGCTTGAAAGCAGTTAATGAAAACAGAAAACGTTGTTGCTCTCATGATGCCTGTGTTTATTACACCCATGTGTGCAGCAATGACTGTTGCACTCCAAGGTGCTCAGCCTTGGCAGCAGAGTAAAAGGGTCATTAGATATTGGCTGCGTTCCTACAAGGAGTCAATCAGCTTACAGTAGCATTAGCACTCCTGTATTAATTGGTAGAAGTGTATGGGCACTCTGGGTGACTGAACAGATTTCTTGATGGTGGAGGAGACCATCTTTATTTGAAACACGTGATTTCTTATGATTTCTTCTACTGATCTCTCAAAAGAAAATTGTTAGCAATATTCCCCAAGTGGCCTGAACAATCACAAAAAGTGGTCCCGATGCCCCGACAGTGAAATCCTGGAATGCTCTGCTGTCATGCTGCTTTAAAAGGTAAGACAGACATGTGGTTCCATTCCAGTTTATTGAATCTCTTACAGCTGCAATTTAGTAAGGTCTAGTCAGGAAGAACAAAGATCTTTTTTGTGAGTCTCTCACTGTTGGTCTCACATCAACGCCAAACACAGAAATTCTCTGTTTCTACCCTTTCTCCATAAATGTAGTTGGTCCTCCATATTTTTTTATCTCTTCCTCACAGGTTGTAATGGTTGGGGAAAAAAGGGATGACAGAGTATAGAAAGAGGAGGAAAGAATAGATCTGGGATTCTTTTTCATGCATATGGTACTATTCTTTTTTTTCTGCCTTGTAAAAGTTTGATAAAAAATGTACATGCATTTTAAAGAGTGGTCTGAAGCCTCTTTGCTGCAACTTCCCATCTGAAAGCCCTTTGTCATTCATGCAAGGTTTAGCTTACCCTTGGGTCTTTGGGGTCCAGCCCCATGACTCCCATGTTTCTGGATGCAGAGCAGTCCAGACTCAAAAACAAAGCGGAGATTGTTCCCACCTAGCTCAAGGATGAGAAGAGGCCTTGAACTTCAGTCTTCATCTTCTCGAATAAGTGCTGTAACCACTAGACACTTACATAAAATTGTGTACCACCGCTTCCCAGTCTGGATCAAGAGACACCTTCCCTTTCCTTCAGTGGGAGAAGGAGATACCTAATTTAAGCAGACTAGATCATTGCCAAGGTGTTTAAGTTCTGTGTAATATAAATGGAGAGATGGAGGCACTGATGTTAAGTGCATTTGAATACTTAGCGGATCTCTGGAGGCATTGCCTCTCTGCTAATTGTCTAGGGAGTCTTGTTAATAATACTGAAGGGACTGGATTTGTCCTTGCACCTTCAGGCAAGTACCTAATATTTCAATGAGATAATGCCTAAGTCAAGCATGTTAGTTAGGAGAATTAATTTCACTTTTTTTTTTAATTTGTTAGGTTTCTCTTAGTATTTAAAAGAACTTACTCAACCAGTTCATTTGATAATTAGTCTTTTCTTCCCAGAGGACCTTCTCTCCAGGTAACACAGCACTTCAGAGATAAGAGAGAGTTCAGCTTTCTTATTCATATAAAATAGAACATCCCCTGAAGTTGTGGCTGTTCCAAGTTTTTGTGGTTTACCCTCAGCCGGCAACTGAGCACCACACAGCTGCTCGCTCACTCCCTGCCCCCCCGGTGGGATGGGGGAGAGAATCAGAAGATTAAAATTGAAAAAACTCATGGGTTGAGCTAAAAACAGTTTAATAATTGAAATGATAATAATAATAGTAATAATAATAATATACAAAGCAAGTGATGCACAATGCAATTGCTCACCCCCCGCCGACTGATGCCCAGCCAGTCCCCAAGCAGCGGCCCCCCCGGCCAGCTTTCCCCAGTTTATGTACTGAGCATGACGTCACATGGTATGGAATGTCCCTTTGGCCAGTTTGGGTCAGCTGTCCTGGCTGTGCCCCCTCCCAGCTTCTTGTGCACCTGCAGCCTTCTCAGTCAGTAGAGCATGGGAAGCTGAAAAGTCCTTGACTAGTGTAAACACTGCTTAGCAACAACTAAACCATCGGTGTGTTATCAACATTGTTCTCATCCTAAATCCAAAACACAGCATTGTACCAGCTACTAGGAAGGAAATTAACTCTATCCCAGCTGAAACCAGGACACAAGTAGATGCAGATACCAACAATTCTGTTGTTAAAGCATCTTTGAAACCTGACATACGTTAGGCAGTTGATGTTTCTGATATCAACACAGTTCTGCTTTTTTCACCAGCATACAGACAAGTGTTTTGACTATTTAGTGACGTTTGTGAGGATTTCACTGCATTACATACAAGCTTTGGATATATGGCAACTGCTGATTAACTAGTACTACATGCAGTGCTGCAAGCCCCATTGGATGCAGCCAGCACTTTCAGTCTACATATTTGCTCCTAGTGTGATACTTGAATTTTCTTGACTGGATCCTTCCAGTCTTCCAAAAAGTGTGAAGCTAACCACTCATTTTTCTGGAAGCAACCCATTTAATTTTCACATGAAGGAGACTTGTGCTCCACAGAAAACTTCCACTCAACATTTGTATCTCCAGATATCCTTATTTTACTTCAGCTGACCTGATCCCTAGACCATATCAGGTCTTTTATGCCTCCTTATCTTTGTCTTCCAAAGCCCTCTCCTCTCCTCTCCTCTCCTCTCCTCTCCTCTCCTCTCCTCTCCTCTCCTCTCCTCTCCTCTCCTCTCCTCTCCTCTCCTCTCCTCTCCTCTCCTCTGACACCATAATCTTCTGATACACTTTTTTTCTGAGTGCAAGCATCAAAAGCATCTCATTCTTGTGCCTGAGAACTAATTACCACAGAGAAATGCTACACTTGGTGTAGTATCCTGAGGTTGCACAATGCTATTTGTGTCTCTGCTGAATCCCAAACCCTGTTCTCCAATCTCTGTTTACAGGGATTCTTCTTATGAGGGCTGTCTGCAACAGGAGGGCAACACCTTCCTTGGTGTGCAAGAACTCTCACTTGATCTTGTCTCAGTATTTGGAGTTCATGTCACCCTTCTGCTGTTCCTTGCCATCCAGGTTGACAGTGGCAGGTGTCTCTTCCTTCAGCCAGAAAGTTCTTTCCAACCAGCTAACAGCCTGTGCTCTCCTGTGAAATGCGATCCCCATATAAATGTGCTGAAACTCTGGGAAGTAAGAAATGGGAATTGTGCCATATTTTTACATGTTCAGGGCCACCTTGTGTCAATAGAGATGCACAGCATGACCATAGTCTGAGCCTTCCCTCCCAGAGGGACCACCATCCCAGTGGTCAGGGGTCCATCCATACAGGGGACCAATACATTGAACAGTGGTCTGTTGTCGGTACATTTTCCCAAAGCCAAGAGCATGATAGGGACTGGGCTGAATGATGAACAGAAAGATTGTGATAACGTCTTACAAGCATTGGATGTAAGGTGGGCTTTTAATAATGGGAGAACAAGACTGTTCAGGAAGACCCTGGTTGTACCTGTCTACACCTTCAAGATCTAGAGGACTTGCCATTTTGATTGAAAGGTGGGACAAGATCCTTGGAAAACCAACTGTGAGAATTAGAATTAGAAGTGGACTCTGTCACTGTTTAAGCAACTTTACTGCCTCCCTTTTGGGCATTTATGGGCTGCTACTTGGAGCTTTGTGATATTACTGGAACGTATGAGTTTGATGCTGCCTCTGTTGCATTTGTCCTTCAGTCCTTTATTCAACCAAGAATCCCCTCATCTCTCAAGGGTGTGTGCTGCTGGGACTCACCTGCACCATGAATGAACCTGTAGGCAAGCTCTTGAAGCAGAAAGAAGTAATATCTACTCCTTTTAAAGATGTAATCTCTGTAGGTACTCTGATACTTGCCCTATCAAGGCCTAGAAGGATTTCCTGGAAATCTGGCATTGAGATGGAGGGACGTGAAACAATGCTTTTATGGCTGCAGGTACTTCTGTGGAGGGGAGTGGGAGCCTGTGTATGCCCCTACAGATATTACAGAAGAGAAAAAAAAATGTGCTACCACTGCTTGTGAGTATGTACGTGAACTCAATAGCGTCACATTGAAAAGAATCATAGAATCATAAAATTGTTTAGGTTGGAAAAGACCTTTAAGATCAAATCCAACTGTTAACCTAGCACTGCCAAGTCCACCACTAAACCATGTCCCTAAGCACCACATCTACATGTCTTTTAAATACTTCCAGGGATGGTGACTCAACTACTTCCCTGGGCAGCCTGTTCCAATGCTTGATAACCCATTCAGTGAAGAAATTTTTCCTAATATCCAAACTAAACCTCCTCTGGTGCAACTTGAAGCCATTTCCTCTTGTCCTATTGCTTGTTACTTGTTACTTGGGAGAAGAGACCGACACCCACCTCGCTACAGCCTCCTTTCAGGTAGTTGTAGAGAGCGATGAGGTCTCCCCTCAGCCTCCTTTTCTCCAGGCTAAACAACCCCAGTTCCCTCAGCCGCTCCTCATAAGACTTGTTCTCCAGACCCTTCACCAGCCTCGTTGCCCTTCTCTGGACACGCTCCAGCACCTCAACGTCCTTCTTGTAGTGAGGGGCCCAAAACTGAACACAGTATTCGAGGTGCTGGCCACATTATTTCTGAAACAAGCCAGGATGCTATTGGCCTTCTTGGCTACCTGGGTATGCTGCTAGCTCGTATTCAGCTGGCTGTTGACCGACACCCCCAGGTCCTTTTCTGCTGGGCAGCTTTCCAGCCACTCTTCCCCAAGCCTGTAGCGCTGCATGGGGTTGTTGTGACCCAAGTGCAGGAACCGGCACTCAGCCTTGTTGAACTTCAGGATCAGTTAGAGTTGCTTTTCCATGACTTGATCTTATCTTAAAACCATACTTTTTTCATTTATGCCTATCAACAATCAGACTACTGGCTGTACCAGTATAGGTCCTTGAAAACCATTAGCCTGGTAGTATTTTAGTAGCTTGGAAACCATAATGAAGAGTGCCACCTGCAAAAATTAGTGCTGCGTAAGATGGTAGCTCCCATCTCAAGCCAAATCTGAGGAGGTTGAGCTTGCTGGCTTGGCAACGTGTGTGCACATATGTGGCAGTACATGGCAAGGGCTGTTAACAGAATAGGATTTGTCGTATGTGGGCTATATAAGGGACTGCACCGTTACATCCCTTCTCCCACAAAGTTCATCTGTCCAGCTTGGGAAAGGTTTATCACCTGAAGAAGATGTTGCACTCATCAGAAGCTGAAATACATAAAATTTTTGAACTGTAGTATCTGAAAGTATTTAGCTTCTTAGTGTACACATTTCTGCATTCTTCTTCTGCCACACCTTTGCTGTTCATTCTTCTAACTTGAATTTTGCTTTTCCATATTTTACAAAATTTTATTTTTTTTTATAACTTGTGGTGTTTTTCATGTTTGATGAGAAGACATTAAATTTGTCCCACTAAACTCTAAATGCAGAGCTGCTACTAGAAGGATTTAAAGATAGATAAACACGCCTTGTTTAATTAAAGGCATACCAGCTAAAGAAGTAGCTAGATAATGAATTCTTTAAACTTCTCTCTTGTGGCTTAATTCGAGATAACATAGTTAGTCTTCAGCTTTGATCCAGAAGTACATGGATTCAATTTCTGTCTCTATTTCTAGACCCACCTGTCACACATAGATAATAATCTGGGGTCGTTTCCTAAAATAAGTTTAGAAGTGGGAAAGGCTCATGCTGGCCACTGGAGGTCACTGTAGCTCTACAAAAAAAAGAGACCCGTTAATTAACAACTGACTAGGGAAAGGTTTAACGATTGAGCGTTCTGGGACTTTCTGTGTTTACGGTGTGAAAACTGTGGGATAAAAACAATAAAATCCTATTGCAAAATGTGACATATTTTGGCACATATTTTTTCAAATTGTGCATGTTTAGGATTTATTTTGAGCAAATAGTGTAGGAGTCCACTTCCCACGTGCTCCATCTCTACATGCTGTGAAGATTTCAAATGCTTGGTGTGAGAAAGGAGGCACTTGGCTAGTGCCCATCCTCTCATCTTTACACAGGGAAGGGATTTTCTATCAAGAAGTATTTCCAGCCTGGTGTGACTGTTATCTGAAGCCTCTTCTTCCCTTAGCTGGCCACCTCTTTGGGAGACCTAAACCATGAGGATATAGGAAACATAGATTACTGTTTTTTGTGATTTCTTGAAATTTCCCCTTTGTCCTTCTCTGTGCTCTCCAGACAGTGAAGTGCAACGTCTGTCTTCCAACATGCAGATGACGTGCTCAGCCACAGCAAGCCCTGCTGCACCCAGGCTCCTGGGGCAGCTCTCATTACTCCTGGTCACTGATGCACAAGTGAGGATGGTAACTGGCTACAGCTGCTCTGTCACCGAACTGCCTTGACATAAACTTGTTACCTGCTGCGTGTATAGCAGTGACACCAAGGGAGGCTGCAAAACCTATCTGAAAAGATGGTTAGACTTTCTGGCCTTCATCCTGCCCTGAGCTCCTCGCTACTGCAGCGGTACTGCCATCAGCTGTTGAGCCAGCCAGTTTAAAGCCAGCTCGGGAAGGACGAAATTTTGGCAGTAATACGCAAAGTGCTTTCCTGCAGCAAAGCACTTTAGCATATGCTCATGCTCAGGCATAGCTATGTCCCTGGCTTCAAATGGTGTATAAGAATAGGGTTGGAGAATGTAAAAACTTTTTAAAAGATGCAGAATTGGTTAAGTTCTTGTACAGGGTGCTTATGAATCTTCCTGTCTCTTGCACTCTAATAGCTGCTCCATGGAGATCTCGCGCAGGAAGACATAGATCTTGCCTCAAAAAAGCCTTCAGCTAAAGACAATCAGTCAACAGTTAATATGAAAAGTACAAGTGAGGGAAAATGCAGAGGGACTGAGATTCTGCTGCAGTAGATCCACATCTACTAAAAGCACTGAGGTCAAGGTTCATCCTACCCAAGGTACAAGCCTCAGTTTCCCTTTACAATTTAGCTCTGAGGGGATTCCCCCTCTCTGCCTCCTTTGAACTGTGCAGAAGAAAGCATATGAGTGAGCGTTGACACCTTCCCAGTACAAAGTGCCCACCTTTACGTGACTGTCATGCCCAGTGGTGAGTAAGACGAGCCGTACTATCACGAGAGACTTGGTTTGGAGCAATCCACCTGTTTCACTGGGAAACCTGTTGTAAGCAAGGCAAGCTGGCAGACCAAATGGCAGAAAAGTTCACAAATGTGGTGCATTGCAGAGAGAAGCCATGGTCGTTCACATGTCTTTCTCTGAGGGAGGTGGTAACAAACCAGTTTAATAGAAAATTCATGCACGCTTAAGTGTTGGTTGTGTATTATGTATATTGACATCTGATAGTTCATGCAAATAACCCTCATGCACATGTCTGGACACTGGACACTGATAATGCAAAGGGTGGTTGATAGGCTTGGAAGACAAGTGTGTTGTGGATTAAGATAAAAGATGACCAAATCATGGAGTGGAAGTCTATAGGTTAATCTGTTTGCATATATACTTATACTGCATGCACTCAGCACGTCACGCCTGTAATGGGCTCATGCAGAGAACAACAGCCCTGCAAGGTATGTGGTGTAGGTATGTAATATGTCTGTAAATGTACTGCAGCTGCTGGTTTTATGTCTGTATCTCAATAAAGAGGCAACAAATTTGGAAAGGGCTTGAGATTTTGATGGTCATTTTGCCTCATGTTGCCTCATTTTCCCTGGTGACAGAATGTCCAAAAAGCGTCATTGTTTCCTGTTAAAGATGCTCAAAATGGTTACGAACGGGGCCTTCATGAGTGTCCATCAACCCCTCCCTTAGGATATTGCCACTTAGGTCACCTATTTTTAAAGCTGATGTTCTCTGTTAGAGTTGTTCATTGTCTTCATGGACTCGCACAGCATCTCTCACTCATCTAAGGAGCTGTTAGGACGTTAATATCGATGTATTTGACTTCACTATGTGCGCAAATGCAATCAATATGTCATTAGAATTGAGTCCTGAGCCAGAGTTTGAAGGAGGATAGAGAAATATTATTCCAGGACAGTTCATTGCACGTGTCCCATGCACAGAAGATCGCTAGTGTGAAAATGCCTATGAAGACATTTGGGGAAAACAGGAAAATAGGGGAATAGGCTCATGGCTGGTGTCATTGCTGGGCAATGGTACCACAAGAAGTACGGACCCTCTGGCACAAAGGGGTTAGTTACTAAATCCTTGCCCGTCACAAGGCTTGTCTTGACAGGATTATAGACAGAAGGGAGAGGCTGGTACAAAGGACACCAGGTGAGGGTCAAGGTATGTGCTCTGCTGCTTCCAGCTGGCAGAAACTGGAGAGGTTTAAAATGCTGACTTAGGTTTGATCTGATTTAGTAGCCTTCTGAGTTTGTTTCTTTGAAAGGCAAGTGTGGGAAGAGAGCTTATTTGGGGCTGCAATTTTCCTTCCACTGTGCAAGCCTATGTTTGAGTCACATCAGAGACAAGCAGAGAGCAGTGGCACCAGACATACTCGGAGGGGCATGGCGAAGGCTGCCAGGAAAAGGTGTCTGGGCTGTATGTGGAGGGCAGGTTGAGTCTGGATGCTGTACCGGGGTTTCCTGGACATACCTGGAGAAAAAAGGACAAAGAAGCTGCCAGGTGCAATGGTGATCCCCAGAGGGGGGACCATGTGCATGCACCAGTCCAGGGGGCATGCACAGAAGGGAGAGTCCCAAGGGGAGGCAGGCGGGGGGGCCCCTGCTCACAATAGTGAAACCCCCTTCATTCCTTTTCAGAGAGAAAATGGAAATCATGCACTTAACTCATCAGCCAACTCAGTTGTTTTCAAAATGTTTTGTGTTTACATCCTTTTTCTACCATTCGCTTTGTATATCAGACAGGGAGAAGGATTTCAGAAGAAGAGAAGGCAGTTTCCAAGGGATTTGCAGCAAGGATTTCACTGTAGGACAACTTCTCAAAGGGATATTTTTTAGAAAAGTTAAAATTTGATCCTGACCTTCAGTGTAATTTGGAAAATCAGGTCTCTAGCTGCTGATTAGAAAGTGTGGCTGACAACTCTGTAAAAACCAGCCATGCTTTAAACAGGAGATCTGGCATCTGAAAGACATTATCCATCAGTCTGTCCTTAACACCACATCACCGTCTCCAGGAGAAGCAGGACCAAACACGGAGCGATATACCTGGAGTTCAACTTCACTAATTATTGGTAACTGGCTGAGTGATTTTGGGCAAGCCTCTGTGCTCCTGCCTCTGTTTTCCTATCAGTCAAATATGTTTTTCCTGCCAAGTGCTACAATGTCTGCCTTCTCTCAGACACTCCAGTATTTTCAGCCTGTTTACCAATTCCTCTCTCTGTTTTTCCAGGACTGCTTGACCTGTTACCATACATTTGACAGGGATATCTGACAGCTATGGCATAAGCTGCCTTCCCCTCCTAGATCTTCCAAAGGAGCCTATAATGCATCTCATTCTCTGTAAGGCTGTGTGACACCTCCGGTTTCACACGGACCCGTGTTCACCACAGTGGCACGTCTGAGAACAATAACCAAAACCTGCTGGGTCTGTGGTTTCAACCCGCTCATGGTCTCCCTGCTCTTTCTAGCAATACCAATCCTAATGTAACAGTAGGTGTGACTTCTACCCAACCTTTAGCTGGTGGGCATGAGCAGATTAAAGCAAGTAATCTTTGCGCACACTTGTGAGCCTGGTTCAGTGAAAAGCTTGTGCTATTATGGGTCATGAAACATAAGAGAGGGAGGTGGTAGTGATAACTGGATATGTCAATCCATGCCAACAGTTTCACCAAGTCCTTTTTTGGGTCCTTCATGACAGGTTGCCTTCGGAGGAACAATTCAGTCTCTCGTTTTCTCTTCCCCTTTAGTAGATTCTGGCCTGTGTAACCTGATGTGTTGTTTCCTTTTATTCCTCAGAACTATCTGAGAGTACATTGTCTCCACCAGGACAATTTGGAAGCACAGGCAGGTTGTGGGGGTGTCACTGTCATCCAGGAGAGGTCGTGGTCAGAGCCCTACTCAGCTCCAGGGCGCAGGCATATCAGTCACATGAGCTGCATGAAGTCCTCTTCTTATCAAAACAGGTGAGCCTTATCTGCTGGCTGCCGCAGGTGCTCAAAGAATTGCCAACAAATGCAGGAACACCATAATGGTCCTTGCCAGGACACCTCTGCAGTAGCAGTGAAGCTGTTTCCCTGCTTCGTGCTTACGCAGAGGTGGAAGGACTGCCCTCGCTTTCTATCAGTGGAGCTCCATACAAGACAAGGGAAGGGGAAAGTGCCTCTGTTCTCTAAACCTGGCTCCCTTTCTGCTGGGACAGACATGCCAGGACAGACTGCCTACCTCCCTGTTCTCTCCCTTCTCCCTGCCTGCTGGGATTCCCTGTCCTGAGATTCTGGGCTTTTTCCCAGCCAGCAAATGCTCTATTACATTTGGACCTTGCTCTGCTGGAACTTGTTTCTGCCAGAAGCTCGGAGATGTGGCCATCATCTGCAACAACTTGCACATTCCTATTTTTCACATTATAAATTAAGAAAACCCTCACCCCGAAATGAACAGTTTGTCAGCTCTGAGCTAGCCACCGGTTAAGACACATCATTCCCCCCCCCAGCTTGACAAGATTCGGCCATGTGGCAGCAGGTGTGACAAAGATCCAGAAAGAGAGTGCAGACGGACGTACATGCAATCATTCATATGCTTATGTCACGTGTAGCTCATTGCTTTGGTGGAAACTCACTTCCATGGCTTACTTATCTTGCGTGGGCAATGGAAGCATTTTCTCTGGTTGCTCATGGAGCTGTGTGTTCTTAAGTCACTGAGGGTGGGCAATTAGCAGGGCTTGTTTCTAGCTGTTGGGATTTTGGTTGCAACATGTACAATTTTGGACATGCTTCTGAAAAGTCCTCTCTCAGAATTAAAAGATCACAAGGAAATGTCATATTTTATTTTTTTTTCTTAAAAACAAACAAACAAAGGAAATCTTTCTGTGTTTTGTTAAAAAATTGCTGAGGGACATATCCTGGACTGCTATTCTCGCTTCCCCGTGGTAGATACTACGGTAACACATGATCATACATATCCAGCCCATATTTCACTATACATTGTACATGATGAGTAATAACGTCTGACTGTGGGCCACAGTTTAGAGAACATAAAGTTGGGCAATTTGCAGTAAAATTTGGATTTAGACACATTACTGCTAGTCTCCATCATTCCCAGTAAAACAGGCAGTGGAAAAACACATTAAAATAATAAATTGTCCACTGAAAAAGCTGTAAATCCAGACTCTGCTATGAATTTAGCACCACAGAACTGCCTTAATGAGCCATGGGCTGCCAC
>NW_008825618.1:3513599-3526048 GCF_000699105.1 Pygoscelis adeliae
TGTAATGTTAGAAATGTTGCGGGATTCACTGGCAAGCTGCAGAGGTATGAAGAAACAGGTAAGGAGGAAAATCATTAGTCTGTTCGTGTTTGGAGCAGGAAATAACAGCTGCAGCTCAGGGAGGTAGTGTTGTCATACTGTAAATGCTTAAACATCACATAACTTTGTGATAAAATTTTTCCTTAGGTTTTATTTGCCACTGCCCTTCACCTTGCAAAATGGGCATGATATTTGGGCGATGCAGTCGCACCAGAGGAATGAGTACTGCAAAGAGAGGAGGCAGGTAGGCATTCATTTGGCCCAGTACCACCTGAAAGGGTTCAAGTTTGAGTCAGTATGCTCAAAAGCAGAAAACAAGAAGAGCCACCACTTTTGCTTTTTAGGCAAGTCTCAAGATTGTGAGGGCTTGATTCAGCACTGCTGAAATCTTCGAGTTATCAATACTGTAGCTGTCCAAGCAATTGAGATGGGAATCAGAAATGTATATATTACTAAGGGAATTGTTATTATTTAACATTATAGATGTAATTACCTTAATAAAGGAATAGTTATATAATATACAATTGCATTTTGTTATTAAGAAGCATTTAGATTTTAATATTTAGATATTAAAAGAAATGCAAAATTCTCCTTTTGAATGGGAGGTTTAAAGATTTACGCTGGTTATACCACCAGGGGAATTCAGTTTCTTCATGAAAGAACCCAAGCTTTAAACAGCACAGCAAAGGGGTTTAAAATGAAAGCAAAGGTAAATTATTTTTCTCTTCCATTTTATGTCTGCCGTTATGGGAGGTACCGATGAATGTATATTTCCCAAAACATTTTCACAGTGTGTGCAGGAAAGGGTTAGAGCACTATCTCTGGACTGGGATTTATCTTGCATAGTTTCAGACACTTACATTGTCATCTTCTATATTTTCTGCTAGATAGCAGACTTCCTGAGTGCTTAAAATAGATGCTTGAAAATGTGATTCACCTGTCCTGCTTTAAATGTCTACCTAAGGATGAGATAAGCCGTGTTCCTCGTCGTTGACGGTGACGGTCTGACACAGCAAGTTCAGACGAGCCCACCCCTTCTCTCATCTGAGTCCTGAGAGCAGACACGGTTGGAAACAGTGACAGAACATTTCCCCAAGTACCCTACCACTTTCTCCTGCTCTTGATTTAGAAAAGCTATGCAGAAAGGGAGATTCGATTTCTCTAACCAGGTCTACATGATCTCTGATGAGCAGCTGTGAGAGCATTTGCCAGCACAAGGTGCCCGTTGGTGCCCAAAATCTTTGCCTCCTCCTGGGCATGCAGCCTGCAGGCAGCTTGTCGGGATGGCGGGGATCTCATGGTCTGCTCTGCTTGTGGGGTGCCCTTCACTTGTACCCAGGCAGCGCTGGCAGCTTCTGCCTGTGCAGACTTTGGCTCTTGGTTTAGCGTGGCAGTGGGCCAGCTCTCAAACACTGTGCAGACATATTTCTCCTTCCAATTCTTGGCTTTTCTGTTGTCAGGAGAATCAAAAAAGACCAACTGGGGTGATAGTTCTTGTGAGGAGGACACACAGTCACCAAGATCCTGACTGAAACAAGCAATTATTTCCCAGGTGAGAACATTTCAATGACAAGCCGCCTTAGGATAAGAGAGTAATAGGAGCGGAGTGGGGGACACAGTCCATCTAGATGAGAATATGCTTCAGAAACTTGCAAATTTCAATGAAAAACTAATGAAAATTCAACCTTAATTTTTTTCCCTATAACCAGCCCCCTCACATCTTACAGCTGATTAATAATTTGCTTTGACATCTGAATTGCAAAAAGAAGGTGGAAAAAGGGAAACTTATGGCAATGTGCCACCTAATTATATCTACAACACAAAATCACTGCTTCAGCTGCATCTGACAAACATCAGGAAAGCTTTAAACCTAACTATGCATGAAATTTCTAACAGACTTACCACATGTGTGAAAATTGCCTGCAAAACATTAAAAAGGATAAATTCTACACTTTATTGTGTTCTAATTAAATAAACAATGAGGCACCGTAACTTTTTTTTTTTTAAGCCTTAGATTCTTGCATATCTCATTATAATAATTAACAATACCACTGCAAGAGAAAATCAGTTTTGAGAGAGCTGATGCCCAAGTTGTCATGAAAAAGAATAGTGAGGAGAATTGTTTTCTACTTGGAGAAAAGCAAGCTGTGAGATTTCAAAAATAATTATCATGACTGTGAAAAATCTGTTTGGCAGCTCATTTCATTTGTGTCTCAGGGTTGCCATTCTTTCTTTTCAATGATTTCTTGCTAGGTCTAAATACAGACCTCCAGTCTGAAGTTAATTCCCCACTTCAACTTTTAAACTCGCTTTTGAAAAGAAGTGGGAAAGAATTATGTTTGGTGACTTCCATGATACTCGGCGTTTAACTGCACTTCATTTTCATTCCTGGATCTAGACTTCAAAGTGCCACAGAGCTATTAATCCATACTCCACTGTTTGCCATTTATTCTTACTATAAGTTCTTGTTTTGCTGTTGTTGGCATCAGAAAATGCAGGCTAGCCTTAGCAGGGGCATCAGGAGCGTGTGTCCAAGGACTTCACAGTCTGAGGTCTTGCTTTTGTGTCTGTTTGTGCAGATGCTTAATTTTACTCTCCGAAGTAGTCCCAATGTATGCATTAAAGTATATTATTTTTTAATGAAAAGGGAAAAATGAGGAACTCTTATAAACAGTTTCAAATGTTAAATCTTGTTGTAAAGAATCCCTTGATGCTTTATAACATAGAAACAGCACTCTGTTGATTACATATAGCACTTGCCTAGTTTGTTTTTAATGTGCTGCTATGGGTGGTATCAAGGGTATTCCTATAAGGGGAACTGGAATGAGAAGTGCTTATATGGGCTCCTATTAGGACTACACACTTGAAACAAACTTGAAACTATGCTCTATTAAATTTTATCTTGGATCTGCCCCCTGGAAAAAAAAAAAGAACAAAAAACCATGGAGAGTTATAACCCCCTAAAAAGAATGGGCTTGAATGGAGATGTTGCTGGTATTTTTCTAATCTAATTGAAAACATATTATTTTGTGAAAGACATGACATTAAGCAATTTTTTTCTCCCATGCTGCCCATTTTGCTTGCAAAGATTACCTTTTAAAAGGTAATCCTTGATGCCACATCTCTTCTGAAAACATGCTGTAAGCATGTGCATGGCTAGTAGCATGGCAAAACGCAGTCAAAAGGAAGCAAAGGCAGATGGGGAAGAAGGTCTCCCTTCCCCCAGCGAGGAAGAGGGGCAGAAAAGCATTTGGAAAGATGGCTTTTTGGAACAAAAATTTTCTCTCTAAAGCTCTGGTTGCAGAACATGACACTTGTCAAAAAAGGGCCTCTTTCTTTCATTGTGTTTCTTGGTCCCACCTGTTTGCTGCCTTCATTTGTCTTTCACTACGTTGACAGTGAGCTTTTAGTGGCAATGACTGTCTTCTTGTGTAGGTGTGGGTTTTTTTTATGCAAGTAAGCAGAGGGGGATGTGATGTTTTCTGTCTTAGCACAACAGTAATTAATACTGAGATGACTGGCACTGGATGCAGCAGGGATTCTGCCTTAATTTGAAAAGGCATATTGAAAATTTAACACATATATCTGCAGCTATTGTATAACGACAAATTTGAGATTAACAGTGAAAGTCTCTTTGGTTTATACAAGACTGGTTATGTCTGTTGACCTGTCCATAACTGCTCCATGAGGTTTTTTACATTTATATTTGCATAGATTTATACTGTATACTTTGGAGGACTTTTTTAAGAGATGTGACATCACTCTCGCTATTTCTCCACTTATGGACAGAACTTCAAAGGAAGTTTTCTCCATAAGCATTAATGTGGTATAATGCTCAGCTTTTCCACTAGAAAGAACTAGAAGAACAGTGAAGATATGACTCTGAATCCTTTGGCCTGGAGACAAAATATCCCACATCTTGGGCAAGTGCTCAGATTGCCAGGCAGTGATACAAAATGAAGGCACCGATCCTTCCCCCCTTGCCCTGTTACTGATGGACTCTGGGTGGCTGACATGTGAAGTCTAGGGTTTGCTGTCCTCAGCTGCAGGGTCTGAATTCCATCTTGGTGCCGTAGGACTGTCCTGCACCAAGGTATGTGGATGGTGACACATGACAGTTGCTGTTTTGAAGCAAAGCAAATTAAATGTAGCAGAGAGCAAAATTCTCTTCAGAAAACTCTTTTTATTCCAATGAACACATCCTAATTGCTTGCAAGTGGACATGAATGCACTGAAAGGAGACCCCGCTTATAACATCTGAAGGTTGAAAGCCATCCCTGGTGCTCAAACCCCAGTGAAACACTGTTTTCCTTGCTTACAGCTCTGAACTGCTCTCCTCTCCTGTTACTGTATTTAGTGTTTAACTGAGACTAGTCCATTATCTAGCAAAGCAACTTGGGAGGCAGTTTTTAATAAAAGGTACTATAAGAAATAAAGTTTATTGTATTACAAAGCTGTATGTTGCAATGTTATTACTAGCGAATCAACAGCAAAACCCAAGTGATGATTTGTACATTCTGCTCTTACCATCAGAAGATGAATTTTGCTCTTTAAGTTTTACATACTAATTTTCCTCCTCATCACATGCTAGTCAAAAGTAGCAGACCAGAAAGGCACTGCCATTTCTTTGCCTGGACATTAGAGAAAACTCCATGTATGTACATACTTCTGTGTAAAGCATCAGTTGAGACTTTAATGGCCACTGAGTGAGTTTGATCCCTTGATGACTGACTTTCTCCATTTGTAGAAAGCAGAGCTGTCTCTGTCCCTCCATTTCTCCTGCCATAGCTCTGGCTCATCTCTTAGACCTTTGTCACCCCATGCCAATCACCAGCTTTGGTCACATGAGTCTGTCGTTTCAGTAAGTGCGAGAAAAAATCTGGTATGATGGACAAGATACAGAAAATGATGTGTACAAAAATCACACTATTGATTTCAGCTGTTTTGAATGTATTCTCCACCAGCAAAAATAAAATGACCTTTCTATGGCTGCAGTCAAAAGTTATTGATTCTTTAACCAAAACTTTTGCAACACTGTAAAAATTTGAAACATAAATATATTTATTATCCATGATTTTCAAAGCAAATGTGCATCTTAGAGCATTGGGGACAGCAAAAAGGCTTTTCATACGCTGCTGAAAAAAAGTTAAAGGATTATTTTTTGGCCTTTTTGCCACAAGGCTTTTATTTTCCTTACAAGCCTATAGACATTGTGCGACCACTAAGTATCTGTTTACTACTTTTATTTCCCCTATTTTGCTGCAGCCGGGTGGATACTGCCACCCCCACTTTTGCTGCCTCAGCTACTGCTCCGTTAGCAAGGAGTGCTGCTGAGCCCTGGGCCAGCTCTCAGCGCAGCGGACTGCACTGTGTTTATCCAAACAGCGTGGCTCCCCAGAGACCTCCTCAGATCCTCCAGCTCTGCTACTCTGGACTTCAAGTATTTGTATTTAAAATGCACTGTCTTCCAATCCTTACAGAAATGGGACAAACAGATACACAGTTTAGTCCTGAGTTTGAGCATGAAATACTTTTAGCAGTCTAGGCTATAAATCCTTCGGCTGGATGAAGGGAGAGTTTATCAGGGAAAAGATTAAGTTTAAACCCAGCATTTCCATGTTGATAGCGGCATTATTATTGCCATCAAGTGCATGCACTGCATATCTCACTAGTAAGTAGGTCTAGCGTATCATTCAGCTTCAAGGTCTGTTCAAAGGATTTTTTGTTGTGCTCTCGTTAGCTTTGGATTGATCTTGCTTTCTTCCCCTTAAGTTTTTGTTTGTTTGAGGGACAAGTTTTAGAATAATTTTATAAGCATTTACAAAGACAAAGCTAAATCTACTCAGGCCATCTCATGTCATGGTGCACAAATACTCCAGCTGAAAATTAAGGTATGTTACACAGTTATATTTTAAGTATATATATTTATATACATACATTTCAGGAGGTTAATATTTAGTATTTGGTTTATCTTATTTAGGTGTGGCTGTTGGAAGGGGAAGATCACTGGTATTCTTCTTGGCTGAAACGTCATTGGAAGCAGATACTTATACATTCAGTCTTACTTTCCCTTTGCCTCTGCAGTTAACCTGATCCAGTTGCCCATGGTGCTTCTTGGTGGCTAGCCAAGGCCTTGGGGTGTGGAGCTGGGCTTCTGTCCAATATGTTTGGATGATTTGTGGGTGCACATGCAAAGAATACCTGCAAAACCTTTTTTTTTTTCAGATTATACAGTCTGACACTTTCAAGGATTTCTATCATGTCCTCTTTTTTGACCTCCAACAGTGCTGCTCTTTCTGAGACTTCTCAGCAGTCCCTCTCTCCCTAAAAAACTCTTTCTTAGTCCTACCAACAGTGTCACTGTTGTTTAAGACCAATTGTGCACTGCAGCTGTTTGTCTTATCACATGCTGAAGGTTGAAACTACTGGACCTCTACAAACCCATTTTTCTTTGGCTGATTCCACAGACTGCGTCTTGTCAATATCATGCACAAATGATCTTCATTCTGCTTGTTCAATATCATGCACAAATGGTCTTCCATGGACCTTGCGATCAAAGCACATTCACCTTCGTCAGCCGCATAGTGGTCCTAACAAGTAGAACATGCTGGAGCATTTGTTGATGAATGAAGTTGTTTTAAATATAATACCTGGGTGGTGTTTTGGTATTCCTGAATGTAGAAGACCAAAACAGTAGTATATTTGCATAAAGCAAATGAATGAAATTCTTCACAGTCTGTCTTCTTAGTTCCTTGTCAATCTTGTTTGGTCTTGGTAAAGGGTTTGAAGGTTATTGGCACAGATCTCTGCATATTGGGTTTTTATAATCTGGCATCCTTAAATGACATACTATATACTTTTAAATTACTGTTGTTCTTGCTTGTTTGCAGCCCTTCAGCCATTTCCTACAACTATTTCAGTATTAACACTTTATCCACCTCTTGCTCAGCCTCAGAATTACGCATTCCTGGATTATCCCAGGATCTGACTTTAGGTATCTACTATAGGTGCCCAAATTAGGAAACAGTGTAGACAGTTGTCGTGGTTTAACCCCAGCTGGCAACTAAGCACCACACAACCCCTCACTCACTCCCCCCTCGTGGGATGGGGGAGAGAATCAGAAGAGTAAAAGTGAGAAAACTCGTGGGTTGAGATAAAGACAGTTTAATAGGTAAAGCAAAAGCTGCGGATGCAAGCAAAGCGAAACGAGGAATTCATTCACTACTTCCCATGGGCAGGCAGGTGTTCAGCCATCTCCAGGAAAGCAGGGCTCCATCACACGTAACGGTTACTTGGGAAGACAAACACCATCACTCCAAACGTCCCCCCTTCCTCCTTCTTCCCCCAGCTTTGTATGCTGAGCATGACGTCATATGGTGTGGAATATCCCTTTGGTCAGTTGGGGTCAGCTGTCCCGGCTGTGTCCCCTCCCAACTCCTTGTGCACCCCCATCCTGCTCGCTGGTGGGGTGGTGTGAGAGGCAGAAAAGGCCTTGACCCTGTGTAAGCACTGCTCAGCAGTAATGAAAATGTCCTTGTGTTATCAACACTGTTTCCAGCACAAATCCAAAACACAGCCCCATACTAGCTACTATGAAGGAAATTAACTCTAGCCCAGCCAAAACCAGCACAGCAGTCCAGGCAAAGAGTTCAGATGCTGCTTCTGTGTGCAAACAGCCTAGGTTTCCAGCTCAGGAACCTGCCTTAGACTCCTTAAGCTGGAACTTATTGCAGCAGGATGGGGCTGCTCACTGTATGGTTTGAAATTATTCAGTGGTTAAACATGTTTAACTATACATCATTTTTTACTGAGTGTAAATCAGGTGAACAGTTTTCAATCATGCAAATAATCTGTCCTATCTTGCACATTTCTTTAAATGAAAACCTGCAATTAGGGTGGGGAACTGTTACATTTTGCTTGGCAAAGTCTTGGTGGTAACTTTGGTGGCCAGTGTTACAAATATCATTGCAGTCATATAAAATCATAAATTACCACTTGAATTGAAACTGTGTTTGCTGAATGATTTTTCTTTAATACATGGGACTTCAGATGGTTTGAAAAATGGACAAAAATTGCTCTTGGTTGTACAACATTGATCCTCAAAAGATGAAAAACCTCTCACATCTCTTTTTAAAAGCCTAGTGTGTTGCCATAAAATGAATTGTTTCATATGAATGTCTTAGTTCTATGATTAATGATAAAACTGAATAAATTTTTTTTATGATACAGGAAAACATTTAGCTCTATCCAAAAAAAACCCACCAAAAGGAGGGGTGGGAAGTTCATTAAATGGGCAAGAAAATTTGAGAGAGAAGAATTTTGTGGTGACCAAAGATTACAGTTTTGCAAATTCTGTCTTTTGCTTTGGTTACTTGTCTCTATATAATACTCCCATTAAGTGTAATTTGTATAACTGTGATAATGTCAATAGGTGTAGAATGAAAAATGCCGCAGAAAAGTAGGTTTTGTGCGTATAAGTGTGTGATGGCTTTATGACTTCATATATGTTGGGAGTGGGTTCGGGCAAAGAGTTTGAGACATAAGCTTTATAATGATAGTGTCTGAGGAATAATCCCCTCATAACACAGTAGTGCCTCACTCCAGAACAAATGGAGCTCCGCACTCATGGTTTGCTCCGCAGCAGCTCCCTTGCTCCTTGGCTCTCTCTTAGCCTAGCCATGGCTTCAGCTTTTGCCACTCCTGTTACTCTTCACTCGCGGCTGCAGCAGTGCCCCAGTGGCCCGGGTTCACCTTTAATGACCTCAGGCCCTGCCTGAAGCACGCAGAAGTGGTTACGGTGCAACTCATAGGTGCCATTTGGGATTCTCCAGGGTACCTGCGACACCTGCCTGGGCCTGGCAGATATGCCATGGGACTTAGGAGAGATCTGTGTTCTTCCAAAGGGGCAGGTGCAGGCCAGGTGGGTACTCTGGGGCATCCAAAATAGTGCTGGCTACCAGTGCTCAGGCAACTAAATCCCACTCTCAGACCCCCTCTATAATCAAGGGGGAGCAATAATCATTTTTAGAGGATGGTTCAAGATACTAGGTAAGTTGAATCATGCTGCTATTTCTTTTTCTGTCGACTGCAGACAGACTCTTCAGATGATAATGCTCCTAACGCTAAGCATCTCAGTTTGATTAGGTCTGGGTTTGTATATCTAGCTGTTCCAGATGACACGGTAACTGTGCAGAAAAGCATATGCTGATTCTAATTAGTTTCTGATTAGACCCAGGCAAAGTGTTTTTCTCTGAATTACGTATTTACAAAAAAACCCCTACCGTTTCAAGGTGGCTGAAAATAATTCATGATATTTGTCTCAGTTTTGTCAAAAGATTGGGTTACATAAAAGTGACAGCAAGCTGTAAGGAAAAGTCAGAGGAGTTTACTTTGATCTTTTTCAAAATGGTTGTTCCCACATGTGTCTGCTGGCTGAAGTTCTTATACTGACAGGAGCAGAAGGGGACAGACACCACATTGCCAGAGGAAGAGGCATGTGCTGCCTCTTCTTCCTCATACCCCTGCGGCTTGCCTGCTGACAGTCATTCAAAGCCTTATTCTCTTTATTCTTCAAATCCTTATTAGAAGCTTGTTAGCCCTTGAAGATAGTGGATTGGCTGGTAGACTGAAGCTGTGGTACATCATGCCAGTTTACACTGCTTCTCTCTGCTGCTGGTTTGTTTTTATTCACTCGCTGCCTTGGAGCAGATGTCAGCTCGCTGGAGGCAAGGCTGGCCTCCCTGCGCTGGGGCTGCACCTCTGCCACGCTCAGGGTGCTGCAGACAAGGGTTCACCTTCTTTCCCTGCCTAAAGTTTGTCTCTTCTCATCCTTCCCAGGGACGTGAGGTGAACATGGGGGTCCTCTGATAATGTTGCCTCAACCTCTTCTGCTGGCGCCGCTACTTTTGTACTTTTAAGCCAAGAAAGACCTGGCTTAGAGAGGGAATTGGGGCTTAAGTTTCCCTCTTACTGAGTCATTCTCGTTCTGCATTGAGTATTTCAGAATAAAGCAGAGCAGAGAGGCATCAACGGGAAGGATTACAACCCCATCAAGAACAGCCCACAGCTTGTTTGTTAGGAAGCTCTCCTGGAGCAGAGCGATCCGTTATGTGGGACCCACATATCTCTAATGTGGGTGCTGTAACCGTCAGGCTGCTGGTCACAAGACGTGCTGCCTCCTTCAGCAGGCTGGCAAGTCTAGCCGTTTGTTTTCATTCCCTTTCCCTTTTTTTTCCTCCGGAGAGCAAATGTCAGGATGACAGCACATTCTTCAGGAGTATGGTTTTGCTGGCTTGTTTTGACAAGGATTGGCGCATAGCATGGCTCCATCCCTGGGAACGTGTCTGTGTGTGAAATAATGAGCAGCAGTCATTGCAGAGCTTTCAAACTCTGCGCAAAAAAGGCAGGGGTAACCTGAGATATCTCAGCCTAAGCAGCCAGGACTGCCGAGGCTTTAAGAAACACCTAATTCTCTCCATTAGCTACACAGGGAATAAACAACGAGTCTAGGGGAGAAGGACTGCTTCCCTCAGTGCTGATCCTATCTAGCTGCAAGATGAATGTCTAAGGAGGGAGGGCCAAATGCTCTCCCCCGACCTTCACTGTATGGATTGGCAAATGCCAGAAAAAGTGGATACAGTGACATTAAGATACAGTAATAAAGTATTAGTAAGAGACCTTGGGAATTCAAATCACTTGGGAACTTGAGTAAATTGCCTTTTAAAGGCTTTCTATGTATCAACAGGGATTGCTGTAGAGGGGATGTTTAATTTATTTACTTGCTGTATTAAATTAGATAATTTACACAAATTATCAGCCATAAATTGGCCATGGAGGAAATCAACCCAATCTCTATGAATCAGTTTATCTGTGACCTGTTTTAAGATACCTGATAGGATTTTGATGCATAATTAATTAATTAAACAGGACAAATGTTGTCACTCTGAGTGAGGTTCTAGCTTACTCATCTTATGAATCACAGCTGTAGGTGTTCATCTCATTGGCCATGCACTACTCCATGATATACTCCTCATCTGGAAGACTGCTTGCTCTCTCAACAAATCTATAAAATATTCTATTTGATACCCATTGATGCAGTTGCTTATTTCTATACTGCTGAACTCATTTCCTCTGAGGTAATTGAGTCAATAAGTTTCTCATTATTTAGCTGATCCAGCTTTGGCATTTTAAATTTAGATATTCAATAATTTCTAGTCTATCAGCTTCTAACTTTGATATACACATCTGTTTATTACTGTATATTAACAATTTCCTTATTATTAATTTTGATGCGGTTGATATTTTATCACTAAGAAACACCTAGCCATTACTTGTGAAATTGCCCTGTGTTTTATATTATTTTAGTAATGGATTTATTATTAATACATATAAATAACCTGAAATGTAAAATAGACGTACAGACATTTATATACAAAATTATGGACACTAAAACCCAGTTTAGTGGAAAGCTGAAAAAGTTATTTGATGGTTGTTATGGCTAAAGAATAGTCAGATATTTAAATGTCTGTATTATGATGACATTTACAAAATTATTTGTAACTATTAACATATGTATTCAGCAACTAGAAGAGGGATGGGTACTTAACAGTAAGGAGAGAAGATGATATACAATATTTACTATATAATTTTAGACATAAATTGATAAGCATGTGCAAGAAGTTGGTGTGAAAGAGAGAAAGGAGTGTGAAGAGAAAAACAGTCCTACCACACATTGTCCTCATTTTCCAAAATACTTTCTTTTTGTCAAGGAAGTTGTTCTGCCTCTTTTTTCCTCTCCATTTAACTGTGGAAACTTTCAGCATGGAATCCCAGAAAATCCCTCTGCAAATCTGTATAAAAAGTCCTTTACTTGCAGCAGGTGTAGAACGCTACCTTTAGAGTTCCCTGGCTTTTGACACTTTAACCCCCTTGTCTTCAAGGATGTGGCTGGGATAAATTAGCACTGGAAAGATAACTTTCGAGGCAACCTTGAGCTCGTGCTAGCTTGCTAACTTGGGCCCTGAAGCTGTCCTTTAGCTGGAGCTATACGGAATTAGTGCACTCTGTTTGGAAGGTGTTTCATGGTGACTTGTGATATAAACATATTTTTATTTAAGCACTTTGATCATGCTGTTGTCCTTAAGACACAATTATCTGTAACTTCGGTGTTATTGGCCAACTTGAATGTGTGGTGCAGTTATATCCTGACTGCGCAATGATTGAGAGGCACATGCAAACTAATGCTCCTTTACCACAGTGTCCTGGGAAAGGAAACCCCTTCCTGTGCTCTAGCAAGCAGCATCCTCATGACTGCAATTTTCTGGGGTCTGAGCCTTGCCCTGGCCTGACATGATCCCAAGATGAAGGGTGTTACAGCAGACATTGCCCACTGAGGTACTGCCTACACGGCT
>NW_008825618.1:3526077-3624767 GCF_000699105.1 Pygoscelis adeliae
TATTTGACAACCTGATGTTCATGCTTTACCCTTCTGAGTGCTAAGATACTGCTTGTGAATATAATGCAGGGGATGAGTCTGCTGCTGGAACCAGAAACGTGGTGAAAAATACAGCTGCAGCATGAAAAGCTAGAAAATCAAAGAGGTAGTGACAACAGGCCAGGCACAAGTCAAGCCAGCTTCTGGGAAAGATCAGTCCAGTGCATACAGGAGGGGAAGAAATCTTGGGCCAATGAACTCGCATAAATTAACTTTTGACACTCTAGTCCCCCTTGGGACTTCAGACACTGTAACACTAGCAAAATGCAGACAGAAGCTTCAATTCATAGTCTCTTTGTTTAAAAAAAAAAAAAAAAAAAAGAAAGTTGAACAGAGAAAAAGGCCACCTGAAGTGCGTAAAAGGGAAGAGATAATGATTGCTGAGGAATTCTTTCCTCTGTCTCACTTCTCTCTTGTGTGTTGGAAATTTCATCCCAGTAAGCCATACTTTCTTGTCACAGGCTTTACTTTGATGCCAACCTCCCTGAAGAACAAGATCTATGGACAATAACCTGATAGAGTACCTTCTGCAAAAAGAGGACACCATTCCCAGTCAAAATCTCCTCCACTGCTGTTCTTCAGACTTAGCGATCTTATATGATCATCAAACCCTTCCCAGAGTCCTCTCAGAGCAATTTGTGCCCTGCAAAATGCCACTTACCTTCCAGCTCTCTGATCCAACATAACGCAGTTGTTGCCTCCCCTGGTTTTCTGCAGTTTTTACCTGCAGTAAGTAGTACCTAGGTAGTACCTAGTAGTATCTAGTACCTAGGATGGAAGTAAGTAATGAGCTTCAGGTCTACAAACCATATCTCAGAGCTTGGAAGCTCTGAGGTGTTAGCACTAATTCTAGAAATTGAAAAGTCTCTTATTCATATACATTCTTGTTTTTGTTGGTGAACATAAAATACATTGATTAGCGGGCACTTTCAGAGTGTTCTTCTCCTACCTGTTAAGGAACAAGGCAAATTAAAAGTTAAATTTGCCTTCATGTATTGTGTATTAATAGATCAATTCTTACCTAGTACCAGTGGAAGAGGGACAGCACTCAGACTGTTTGCTAATGTGTTTCTAATATAAGACAGCCCTTGAAATGCAACATTGTGTTTAAAAGTGACCTAAAAGCCATTTAGAGAGAAATGTAGATGGGATAAAAATGCTGATGAAGTGTGTATAAATATTTACATGTTTGTTAAGAAGATGAAATTTAGCACTAATTTTAGCGCTGTGGTAACACCAAAAAGGTCAGGATAGTTTTATGGTTATTCTGAACTTTAATTTGAGTGACCATATGGTAAGCATCACTCAGCTCCAGGTCCTCCACTGTCCTTGGAGAGCAGTATATGTGAAGATGAGATTTGTGATCATGCAAACCACTCTGCACTGACAGACTGTGTCACTGGCAAATTGTCACCAATGACTCAAGATGAAATGTCTTCCCAAATTGCCATTCTCTCTGTGCTTTGCATAGTTTCAAGAATACAGCCTGTGAGAAGGCAAGAATGACAAATCAAAACACGCAGAGTAACTTAAATTCAGTGTCATGAGGGGATCAGGTATACATGTGTACTGTGGAGACATCTATGGCTGGGTTCCTCAGGTCAACTTCCTTTATAGGCAACAGGGAGGAACAAGCATCTCCAGGCTAAACAAAGAAGGAACAAACATCTCCCATCCTAAATAAGATGTCAAGCATAGATCGGACAAACCGTATCTGAAAGTACATCTGCTAACTAAGCACTTGGGATGACTAGCTTAGATGTAGATTGTAGACATTGGAAAATCAGGTGAGGATGAATCCCGCTACATCTGACTTCTCGTTTTTCAGAGTATGAATGTTATGGCAATACTTATTGCTCTAGGTGCTTTTGATCAGTCCCAAAAGTTATTTGTTTCTGGCCCTGTCTTTTCTGTTGAGGTAAGCATATGTGTAGCTTTTCTGAGTCTACTTTAAGTAGATAAATGTTGCACCATTCCAGTGTTGTCCCTTACTGCATTAAAATTTGTCATTTTCCTTGAGGAGAGAACTGAACATACAGTGTAGAATTTAATTTCATTACACTTCTAGATGTGTGTATCAGCAAAAGCTTGTTTTATAGAGCATACTTTATGCGGAGTTGAGGGTCATGAAATATGAGGTGGTTTAGCATTTCAGTGGAAACCATATACCACATTTGCTATGTCATTATGCTGTTGAAGGAGAATAAGAGAAATTAGTTCACCTACTTACTGTTTATCAGGAACCCAAATGCTGTACTGTTTACTGCTTTTCTGAGCTAGGTATATGTTTCTACATCTTTAGAGGAAAAAAGGGATTGAATCTTACTGAAACTTCTTAGTTTCTCAGTCAGGTGAAATGTAGGTTTGGCAAGCTACAAAAATATAATTAGAGGGGGCAATACACAACCCTACTGGAAGTTTAGATCCTTCTGCTAGAAAGACATGCATTTTTGTTATAATAGACAAATCTCTTTGTAATGAAAGCAGAGTAGTCTCAAAGCAATTCAGATGCATTTCTGTAGCAATGATAGCAAGATCGTATGACTCAGTCAATTTTTGTTGCATACAAGATATCAGGGCATTTTCACCCAACAGGAAATAATTTCCTTTCATGCTGTTTATCATCAGTGTCATGCAATCTGTCAGTCTCAGTGTCTCATATTTTCCAGCATCAATTGTGTGAGGAATCCGAAGCTCAAGTCTCCAGTATTTCCTGGAAGCAAGAAGCTGGGGGAGAAAATGAAGAGAGATCCATCGTAAGTCTACGCAGCTCACTCCGGTTCCTGCATTATCCTGAACTTAAACAGCGGCCTTCTGACTCCTGAAGCAACGTTCATCAGTTCTTTGCTCTGGGCAGCACTTGTTTCACTAACTTGAATCACCTCAAAGTCAAGTGCCTGGACTCTCTTTTCCAGTTAATGATGAGAAATCGCCACCTTCACAATGTGATTCATCTCTGCTGGTTTAGACATCTCAGCTGGGGCTTGCACTCCACCCACCTGTTTCTATGGGATCTGTGGCTAAATAAAAGACATCAATGTACTCATGTGTATGAGTTCACAAAAAAAAAGAGAAATAGAGATTTTTTTTTTTTACTTGAGTGAGAGAAAAAGAACATCCTTTTCAAAAGTGAGAAAAAAGAGGCATGAGAATCAGTACGTGTGTGAGAGAGAGAAGATGACTGAAGTGAAGAAAAAGTGAATATTACCTAACATACTGAAGAGCAATCTCACTCTGGATCTGCTTCCATTTAGTTTAATGGTAACAATCCTGCTTACTTCATGGAATAGGATAAAGCCAAAGGCAAAGACAGCATTGCAAATGAACATATATCCATCAGAGAATTAAAGATCACTGTGATAGGAGTGTTTAGAAGACTGAAAAATCAGGCCAGCTTTAAACATTAAAATTTAACTTTACTAAATTAATTAATTAACAGCATACTTCTGAATAATGGCTAAATCTTACACAATATTAATCATCACCATTTTATATACAAACCTATTAGTCTTCAACTCTTATCCTGAATTAGCTGTGAATACACAATATCAAGGAGCTGATGCTGTGTAGTTAGCATGGATGGCTATGGTCACTGATGGTCCTTTGTCACCAAGGTTGAAGTGATCAGGCTTGAGAGCTCGCCTATGAGAGATGTCAGCACTGACGTGGGCTTGTCTTCTACAATTTACCTTGCTCAAGCCTCATGTTTTTCTTCTATTGCCCCCTCTCTCCTCCCAAAAAGGGATCTTCTCTGCTCCTGATACTGTTTATCTTGTTTTTGATTTTGCCAGTCATCCTTCTTGTGTATTTGGGAGAATGTCCTGCCTACTTGCTGTTCCTTGCGCTTATCTTATCCTTTGTCTAGTAGCTTTTTGTCATGTATTAATCCTACATACAATGACACACATCTTTCTTTGTCCCTGTGGTGATCATCTTGCTTGCATACTTGAGGTAAAACGGTTGCACATTCTGTCTGGCTATGCCATCACCATGTTACGAAACACTTAAATACTGTTGCCAGTTATACTGGTTTAGTGCTTATATTCATGATCAAGGTCAAGTTAATATTCACTATACCCAGATTAGTACATTTATAATTTGTAGGGAGTCACAGACTTCTGTATTGGCTATTAGAGAGTGTCTGATAGGCATCAGTTACAGTTAGGTGTTCTTACTGTGATGACAAAAAACTACAGGGATGAAAGGAGAGTCAGAGTTCAAGCATAGAGAGATGTCTATCTTATCACCTAAAACTACTGCCTGAGCAGCTGGGTTCAAAGTAAAAGTCAGGAAAGTCACAGGAAGGAAGTTCACATATTAAGGCCGTAAAGGAAGAGAGACATTTCTGACATACACTAAGGTTGTTGCTTACCCTGGTCCAAATGAAAACTTGGGAGTGCTGACTCCTCAGCAAATCAGAGATACCTTGGACTCTCTGTATGGCTTTCTGTAAAATCTCAAATCTAACCCAAAGTCTGAGTTTTCATTTTGAAGGGGCTTTGAAGTTTGCTTCTAGACCTAGCAATTTCTCAGTTAAGGACCATGGTCAATAGGCAGGAGGATGATTTCCCTAGAAACTCCAGATCATCTCATTTAAGCCTTATGCAAGTGACCTTCGCCTGTTCTTAGTAATTTGGAAATACTGTAATATTACAGAGTCCTTGTTAGTTCCCCTCAATGTATACCAATGTACGTACAACCAGCTGAACACCCAGCACTGTGATTACCCAGGAACCCAAAGTCTGTCTCCTTTTCCCTTGTTCTGCTCCAGACTGACCAAGGTGTCAGCTGGGTCTAAACCAATCCACACAACAAAGCATTAGTTCTCATCAGAGGGGCTGATGCATCAAGTTCCAGATCTAGTGGGGATGAAAGCCAACAAATGAGGTAGAACTGTTCTTCTTAAGTAGCTCATTTAAAGCACTTTTTGATGAGGTTAGGGCACTGGGGTGCTGTGTTCATAACTACCTGATGTGCAGTGAGGCTAAATTAAGATTCTTATGCTTTTTAACTGCTCACCACTGTGAACGGTACAAACTGATACAGTCCTTAAGAATTTAATTTGGATCAAAGGCGATGCTTGTAATGTATCTGGGAACGTAAACCTTGGGCAGTTCTGTCCTCTAAATTCTCTAAATTCCAATGAACGGTAGCTATAGGACTATTTTATTTCATGATGCAGTACTCATCAGTGATTATCTTGAACTTTATCCCTTTTTGATTTTATAAAGTTAACTGTTGATGAAATCAGAATAATACAGTGCAGGCAGTATTGCTGGAACTCGTGTAATGATTAGCTTGACAACATACTCTTAAAGTGAACGGCAGAAATTTGCTCCAAAATTTATTCCTTTTTTTCATGCATCCGTGACAGGAAGAAGTAATAATAAGTAAAGAATAATTTTGTGAAATGAAGCTTCAGATTAATTCTATACTTTCTCTCTCTAATTTCTGAGTGGGCTCTGTGAAAATCTCTCTTGAAACTCAGGGATAGTTCACACTTTCTAACTTTGGGTACTAAAACCTTAGGTACTCAACCTAGCTTAGGAAGTAGTGTCCCTCTCAGTCTAAATATAAACTCCCTTTAGAGAGAGAGAGGCTACTTTAGGGGATGACTTAAAGCAGAAATATAATTTTGAGTGCTCTGAGGGTGCATACAGGAACACAGCTGTCTCATGGTATCTCGCCATGGCTTGTTTCCTCAGCAAGGGAGCCACTTGGCATGTACAAAAGCAGAGCCTGTGGCAGTCAGCAATGCAGGTACTACTCACACTGACTAGGGCTCTGGAGTGAAACTGGGCGAGCTTCGACGTGGCAATACCTTTATCTCCCCATTGCACATACAGGAAGCTTAGGAAAACCAGGCTTGGTTGGAAATACTGAGTGTCTAAAAGCAGGTGGTGGGAAAGCCCTCCACCATGTTCATTGTTGGTCAATGATTTTCCAGAATGACAAGGCATGTGATTGTACCATGCCTGTTTTGGTAGTATCTGATGCTTCATGCATCCCTGTGCAAGTTTTAAAAGGAGCGACAATACCTACCGAATGAAACTGTAGCCTTTTGTAATCACTTTGCCCTCCTTTTGTAGAAAACTAGATGGCTACATTAAAAGAGCCACCTTTGTCACGTGGAATATTTGGGGGGATGATGTAAACTGTTAAAATTACTGTGAGATAGAGGTATAGCAGCTGAAGGTTTCAGTTTTAACATAGTTACATAGGCTCCTCTTTCATACCAGTAGGAGTTCAAGATTAAATCTGACATGTTTTCTCTGCATTAATACTGCTATCTAATTTTCCTTTTTTTTGGCACAAATATGTACACTAATAGTACACTAAATGTTAGTCTTCAAGCTTTTTGCATTTTATTTGAAAGTGAATATACTTTCACAAAAAGTATTATCAAGTTAAAAATGATTTAGTACTATAACTTTCTTCTAAGCGCTAGGATTCATTATTTACATGACTGTCAGCTTCACTGTCATTTAAGGAGCTCCTATGTATTCAGTTTTGGGAAAGAGCATGAAGGAAGAAGGTTTACGGGAAAGTCAACCTGTTGCACTGAGTCATATGCAAACATCTTCCGATCACACCTGATATGACATCAGCAAATTTCGAGGTGTGGGATAAAACACAAAAGTGGGTGAATGCCAGAACACGCTAGAGAGAATGGAAAGTTAATGCGAGACTGGGAATCAACACAAGGTAAAATGCTCATATTTAGTAGGCCGGGAGTGTGCTAATTCACACACATGCAGTTCATCCTCTTGGCTGGGATGTGGGAATGTGGCAATTAATGCATTTTTTTCTTTCAAAACGTCATTCCACCATGAAAAAGCAATTCTTTCCTTTCCTGACAATTAAGAACCATAAAAGCTGCTATGTACAATTCAGAGGTTCACTCAGAAACGCCTGATGGGTTCCTGTGTGACAGCAGGCTCTGGAAGCATCCCCTGCCCTTCAGGCTGTGAGGTCAGGGCTAACGTCTCACGCTAAAGCCCGCTGGAGCTTTCCTGTCCGTCCTTTCACATGTTGCTGGGCAATGTGATCATGCAGAGGTCAGACACAAATGCCTGGTGTGATCCCACACTTCCGAATGGGATCGAGGAGGGCGTGGAGTCCCCAGGAGCCACAGACCCCCTGTTTGTCTGCCTGGGGGCAGCGGTCTGGCAGCCTGCCCTCCCACGGGGCTGCCTATAGGCTCTGCTCAGAGCCAGTACACAGCCTTGATCCCATTCTTGTAGGAAGGCACTGATGGCCTTTCTTTCAGATAAAAGGCTTCACTCTGGGAATAACAAGTGGTGGAGTTCTCCTTTTCAACTATTTTCTTACCTTTTAGCTCCTTTCTCTGCCTGTCTTATTCTGGTAATATTTTTTAGACTCACAGCCAAAAATTTCAAATCTGTTATTTGAATTTCATAAATTGATGTTTCTATCTGTTGCTGTTTGAACATTCAACCTGCATTTACATGTGTAAATGCCTATTTATATATGATCAGCATATTTTTAAAAATTACTAGTGATTTTCATGGTGACAATGTACCATCTTAGTGCCAGTAGTTGAGTGGTAAAGGTTTTTAGTGACAGAAGAACAGTGGAATTAGACTTGAATACTTTCTGGGAATTATTTTGATGCTTGTTTTTGCTTCTGTAGGTTTTTTCATGGGTTCATTTTTAAACTATTCATAGGCAAAAAGAGACATGAAGGAAGAGCTAGAGTAGAAAAAGACCATAAGCCCTCACAATTCATATTGTACCAACTGTTAAAAAGTATCTCCAAGCCTTCTAGGCTTAAAAAAAAAAATAGAGGTATAGCAAAATAGAGGTATACCTAGGCTTTTACTTCATTAAATAAGAAACACAGACTAGACATGATGTTTCTTGCAGTGGATACAGAATTTTAAAGATACCTGTTAATAGTAAAATTCCAGAGCTGTGAAAAAAGGATTTGAAGAAAGTAAGACACAAGTAATATTAATATTAATTCCTAGAAATTATTTTGAAAAAGTCTTAAACTGGAAGTGAAAAATGAGCTCATTTTTCATTGTGTAAAAGCTTAAGAGCCTTACTCCAGATGAATGACCGGTAGAAAAGTCCCAAATATTTCCAAGCTTAACTTTCTTTGGACTACAGGGGGAAAATTAGGAGAGGATTCTGTGGAAAGTGTTAGGTCAGAAAATCTAAACATAACTCCTATTTTGATCTGAATAAAAGGGCAAAGATGTTTTACTCTTGCAATATATAAATGATTCTAACCAAGCCAAAACTTTATTTTTAGTAATAGAGAAAATATCAGAAAATACAATGATGAATGAAAACATGAGGAATTCTGTTTTTTCTTAGTTCAAGACTGGTGCAGATCTTTCTGAATTAAAGATGAAGGATTATCTGCAAAGTCTCAATAATGTAAATGTTTTCCAATGAATTGAAGACTATGTGTTTGCACACTGTACATTGTATTGCGCTTGGTAGGAAATCCCTGGTGAATTTGTAGCAGCTAGGTAACTAATTTGGGAGATTATTTAAAATATTGTTTCAAGGGTACAGTATGAAAAGCTAAACTGGTTATTAAACAATTCAGTACAATGAACTTGACTTAGAAGATGTCCTGGAAGTTTCAAAAGAACTATACATAGCATTGTGAGAGTACTGTAGCACAATTCAAGATGATTTATTAGGATCACCAGTTCTAAGGCTTATGGGCAGAAAGATAAAAACTTCAGTCCTGACACCTTGAAAACCTTCTGAGACAGAGACAATTAGCCCTGTAGAAGTTATAAAAAGAAGCGTGGGTCAGGAAAATGCTTTGACGAGAATG
Source organism: Pygoscelis adeliae (assembly GCF_000699105.1). Lineage (NCBI taxonomy): Eukaryota > Metazoa > Chordata > Aves > Sphenisciformes > Spheniscidae > Pygoscelis > Pygoscelis adeliae. Next base: position 3,534,935 of record NW_008825618.1, read on the forward strand.
CTGCCCAGACATCTTCTTTTGAAGGGAGAGAAAATGTGAGCTTTGAAAATGAACGTGCTGGCACCTCCTGAGAAAAAAGAGTTTCCTCTACTGTAAGATTACGTACTGCAGCCTTGCTAACTATAGTAGAAGGAAGGGGATACTGCTGTAGAAGGAAGGGGAAACAGGTAAACACAACCAGAAATGACATTGTCTCTCTTTTTCTTGAGGTCAGAGAGAATGTTATTGGCAAAGGTAAGAAACTGTCCCTCCAGTTACTGGGAATACAAGATCCAGGAAGCACCAGCACAGCTCTGTGTTGGAAATGTACAGTCAGCTGCAGGAGGAATTTGGTAGAGAACAAAAAAGTGGGGATGTGTAGTAAGTGATAATAAATTTCTTAAAAACCAATGGGAACAGAAAATTCTTACCGAAAACAAGAACTGTTGAAGTTCTTTACCTGGCTATCATACATTTATTCCACATTTTTAAAAGTGTTGTGTTCATTTTTACATCTTCTCCATCTTAGTTGCAGATCCATTTAATTCCCTTTTAAAAAAAAAAAAAAAAAAAAAAAAAAACGAAACCAAACCAAACCCCCAAAATGCAATAGCTATGCTATCAGAGGAAAAGGATTGTGATGTCTTCCATACATGACTTACCTTGGAATTAGGTCCAGGAAAAAAAAGAGGCTTTGCCTTGTGAAATGATTATAGGACTGATTATAGGACATGGCTATAGGTCCCCTTCTATAGTGGGGGACTTGTAACATCATGATTCACGCTCTGCAGACTACTAGCAATGTGATAGAAATGATACTATGTACCTGTGAATGATGGTTGTGTTATCTCAGGGCAAAAGTTTATGCTTCTAAGTATAAGTGGTCTGATTTTCAGATATGTTTAACATGTGCACCGTGCAACAAAATCAGTGGTAAGTGCCTAACTTCTGCTCAGAGAAACCGATGGAAGCTGTGGGCGCTCAGTATCAATTATAAACTAGGTCACTTCCTCAAAGAGGCTTACATAGTGATGTGGGCCCTTGATTTCAGATATCCAGGTTTCAAAATTTTGAGTTTAATACAGATTTATAAAGCAGATCAGTCAGTGAAGATTTTATCTCTATGCTCCTCATTGCTTTTCGTTGCTGCTGCTAAGGGAAAGCAGTGCCAACTGTCTCTCTAAGCAGATAAGATTATGGTTAGCTGCAGTAGTTTAGTAAATTCTTTCTCACTCATTTTATAACATACAATAAAGTATGTCTAGCAATATTTTACTGTTTTGTTCTCAGGAATATCCTTACACAATTCGTAAGATAGTTTTATTAGGATTGTTACAGGTCAAGGATCGTCATTACAATTGGCAGAAGGCAACGGACCAAATTCTTCTGTTAATTGCACATATGCAAGCTTACTAGGTACAGTGATGTTGTAAGGATGCAGTTAAGATGAAAATGTGTCCATTTATTTGTCTAACAAACGCTTTTTAGGGAGATTAAGAACAAAAGATATTTGTCTTCTATACGATCAGTTGCAGGTGATTTTGAAAAAGCTCAGAGCTCTTGGTGTTTCTGCTGAGATGCCTTTGGACATAGACCTACTCTACCTTATCATATTATTTTTCATATATTGTTTAGGCTAAACTACAGATCATGGGCCTCTGCAAATAAAGAAAAAGGTTGAATCAGATGTATATGTAAAAAGTGACTTGTTATTTAAACAACCTCAGTTTTGAGTAGCTATTTTGAACTTGATAGAGGTCCAGCTTCTTGAAAGATATTTCTTAAGATGCCCCCAGCTCCACACTTAAACAGACATTGAAGAGTCATTATTGATATGTAAGCTCTCCGTCTCCCATTTCCCAGGCTTTGCACCAATAACACTGCAGCAGTAGCAATTGCACACAGTTGCAGCTGAACTTGGGATTTGACTGAGCACAAAGGAGAATGAGACCAGTATTTCTGACAGGTGAGGGATGGAGAGACAAAATTCCCTTGCAAGTGTCTGTTCCAGCATCTGCTGGGAGTTCTGCATTGAGTCCTGACACTTGCCATGCTATTGAGTTAACCAGGTAGAAAATTCCTTGAGTGTCAACACACATCTGTTTTAGAGACTGGCAATTCAGGGAGACTGAGGAAATAGAGGTTTACAGAGCATGCAGGGAGAGCAAAGCCTGACTACACGTCACCATAAGAAATAAAAGACAGAGTAGGTGCTAGCTGTTGAAGTCCCCATTTCTGATTTATCCAACACAGAACCAAACATATAAGAGTTTAGTGGATTTGGGGGTATGGTAATCCCATTGTGCACAAAAAAATATAATTATAAAGAATCTGTAGTGAATGACATGCATTAAAATATTAATATAAAATAGAATAAAATAGTGACATGAAATAAAATATTTACACTATGGCAATGTCTCCTGTTAAAACTTCCTTGTGCTGACAGCATTGTCATCTCTCTCTTGCATGGTTTCTGTGGCTCAGTCTCATAGTAGAGGGTAAATCAAAGCCATGGAGTCTATATATATTTCAAATACTACTAGTTTAATTGCATAAGACCTTCAGTCACCCAGGTAATCCATCACAAGTGGGCAACCCCTTCCATTGGAAATCTGACACCAGTACTGCAGCAGAAGGCTGCCTACCAAAAACTGTTTCACTGCAGACAAGTAAGATGGAATGTGAAATTTCCTAAATCTCACCCAGGTGTCACAATAGAGTGACAGAGTCCTGCATAACCCAAAAGCTGCTAAATCATGGTGCAATTTAATTATGAACTTTTTCTTGAAAGTTAAGAAAAAAGAATTAAGCTCAGGGAGATTTCCACTATGTTATGTGCCGAAATTCCTCAGTTGTCTTCTATAGGCAGTGGGAGCATAAGAGACCCCAAAAAGCATTTCAGATTCTGAAAAAAGATTTCTGCCTGGAATCATGCTTCAGGCTGTCTCTCCATGCCTTTTAATTGACGAATTAAATAAAGTAGCCTCAACTCAGGTACCTGCAGAAGACTGATTCATATGACTTCCTCTCTAACAGCTTAGGTGTTCAAGCTGAGATAGTAATCTTCTCTCTCTCTCTCTCTAATCAATGAGTCTGCTGGTGTTGCTCCACTATGTCCTTTTCTTTCTTGTAATGGGGACTCCCCAGACTGGATAAAGTACTCCAACTGTGGTTTCACAAGTACCAAAAAGTCCTTCCCCGGATCTGTAGTCTGCACTTTTACAGCCAGGATACCGATGGCCTTTGCTGCAGCTGCTGATGCCTGTTCCACTTGTTGTCCACAAGGCTCCTGAGGTGCTTTTCTGCAGAGCTGTTTCCTAAATGAGTGCCCCCTAACCTGTACTATCTCATGGGGTTGTTCCTACCTGAGATGCAGGACTTTGCATTTGCTTTTCATAGAATCATAGAATATTTTGAGTTGGAAGGGACCCATAAAGATAATCGAGTCCAACTCCCTGCTCCTTGCAGGACTACCTAAAATTAAACCATATGACTAAAAGCATCATCCAGACGCTCCTTGAACTCTGACAGGCTTGGTGCCGTGACCACTTCCCTGGGGAGCCTGTTCCAGTGACCGACCACCCTCTCAGTGAAGAACCTTTTCCTAATGTCCAATCTGAACTTCCCCTGATGCAGCTTCGTTCCATTTCCTCATGTCCTATCGCTGGTCACCAGAGAGAGGAGATCAGCACCTCCCCCTCTGCTGCCCACCTTGAGGAAGTTGTAGACTGCGATGAGGTCACCCCTCAGCCTTCTCTTCTCCAAGCGGAACAAACCAAGTGACCTCAGCAGCTCCTTGTAGGTCTTGCCCTCGAGGCCTTTCACCATCTTGGTCGCCCTCCTCTGGACACACTCTAATAGTTTGATGTTATTCTTATATTGAGGTGCCCAAAACTGCACACAATACTCGAAGTGGGGCTGCACCAGTGCAGCGCAGAGTGGGACAATCACCTCCCTCAACTGGCTAGCTATGCTGTGCTTGATGCACCCCAGGACATGGTTGGTCCTTATGGCTGCCAGGGCACACAGTTGACTCATATTCAACTTGCCATCAACCCAAACCTCCAGATCTCTTTCTGCAGGGCTGCTCTCCAGCCTCTCATCTCCCAGTTTATATGTATAACCAGGATTACCCCATCCCAGGTGGAGAACCTGGTACTTACTCTTGTTAAATTTCATGCAGTTGGTGATTGCCCAACTCTCCAGTCTATCCAGATCTCTCTGTAAGGCCTCTGTCCACAGCTCCTCCTAATTTAGTATCATGGGCAAACTTACTCAATGTACATTCAACTCCTGTGTCCAGATCATTTATATAAACATTAGAAGTTTTGCTGAACTTCACAACGTTCCTGTCAGCCTATTTCTCCAGCTTGGCCAGGTCCCTCTGAATAGCAATATATTGACTGCTCCTCCACATTTGGTGCCATCTGCAAACTTGCAGAGAGTATCCTCCTATCCACGTTGTTAATGAAGGCACTAAAATGTTGGTCCTGCTATTCATCCCTGAGGGATGTCACTATTAACTGGCTGCCAGCTGGACTTTGCACCACTGATCAGAACTCTTTGAGCCCAGCAGTCCAGCCAATTTCCTACCCACATTATTATTCACTTATCCAGCCCATATCTTACCAATTTGGTGATATGGAGACTATGAAGACTGTGTCAAAGTCCTTGCTAAAGTCAAGGTATGCAGCGTCACCTGCCCTCATCCTTATCCACAGTACCAGTCACCTCATCACAGAAAACAACTAGGTTGATCAGGCACGATTTGCCCTAGGTAAATTCATGTTGGCTGTTTGCAGTCACCTTATACATCATATGACTGGAAAAGGTTTCTAAGAGGATTTGGTCCATCACCTTCCCAGGGGCTGAGGTGAGGCTGACTGGCCTGTAGTTTCTGGGTCCTTATCAGTGAAAACTGAAGCAAAAAAGGGATTGAAGATCTCAGGCTTTTCCCTGTTACCTGTCACAGCCTCCTTAGCCTTCCTCTCGCTGCTGCTGTCCTTATAGAAACCTTTCTTGTTGCCTTTTTTTCCCCCTTCTTTTTCCCCTGAAGGTCTTCTATCCAGATTTTCTACATAGCGACCAGACGCTGAATCTCTTTTGTCCCGTGCGTTATTCACAGAGGAGGGACACCAAGACAAAACACAACCATATAGCTGATTTGCTATAGGATATAGTGAATCTCACCTAAGGATGTCTGGGGTTCTCTAAGCACAAAGATCTCTCTAGGTGGTGAACAAGTATCACAGCAGGATCTCTGCAGCCTGCCTGCCTTAATTCTGTCTTCAATGTAAGAGGCATAAACTGGGAGCAATGACCATCAGTGTAATGAACTAGCTGGTACAAATTAAAACAAAACAGGGGTAGGAGTTCATGCCAGCTGTGGTAGAGTTCTACAAAGGTGGTTATTTTTATGGTAGGAGCTATGCTGAAAACATTCACGTACTTCATGAAATCCTCTAATATCAACAAGATGAAACTCCTGTAAATAAAGTTTTTAACTTCTCTATCAGATGCAAGTATTCTGTCTGCAAAGTTGTCCTTCAAATAGTAACCTTTTGGTCAGAGTTTATTGGGTAATAAATTCCAAACGTTATATTTGCAGAGATATACAGACAGCCAGCATTATGCTTTGCAGTTTCCGTAGTTACATCTGCATCATCCCTGTAGGGTGATGCAGGCTCGATGCCATGTGGTGCACAATGACTCACATCCCTATGCGTCAAGGCTGGCCCTACCCAGGGTTTGCTTCTTGCATTCACCGCTGCTTGAGCTTAGCCCTGGGTATCTGATAGGCTCTGTGTGGTCTTGCGACATCAACATCATCATCTTTATATGATTTTTCAGTTCAACATGTCTGAAATAATGCAAGTGGTTGTGTTGCAACCCATTAGGGTAGTGTTTTATAACATGCAATGGAATATCTACGTTTCACAAGCACATGGGAAGTCACAGTGAAAATAGTTCTACAAGCTGCAAGACAGTGGACGACCAGGTATGAAACTAGTGTGGAAATGTAGTTCCTTAATGTTAGATAAATTTTTTCTTCTGAAATTAAACTTTGCTTTAATTAGCAATAATTAAAGGATTCTTCTATTTTTCACTTGACTCCAGCACTAGTTTCATTTTAAATATAGTTTTATGGAATCCTTTTACAGCTCTTACTAGTGACGATGGTTTTCAAAAGCCATCAGCTGCTTAATGATTAACATGCTTTCTGATGTCCTTAACCTTAGAGGTTATCAGATTAGATATTCATTCCCTACAAGGGGGAAAAAGAAAGGGAAAATTTGCCTGGCTGATGTTAAGAGTACGTTCTAAGACTACTCTACAGAGGTTTGCATTAAGGCGTGATCTGTCATTACTTAGGAAATTGCAAAGGTACTATTAGCTATTACTTTTACATTATTACTAGAGTATGAAACTTTGCAAAATATTATTTCTTTCAGAAATTGAAACAATGTTCCATGAAAGTACTGCTTTATCCACTGCACAGCTTGGAGACACAAACGTCTTCAGGGTTTGCTGAAGACAGAAAACTTTTATCTCTGTACAATGCTTTGGGAAAAGTGGCTGTACAAAAACATATAGATACTAATAACATTTTGACTTGGTCCTGGATAACTAAAAAGGCTGCAAAGCTGCATGAAAGCAGTAGTTACTTTCCATCTGGAAGCTGTATAAGGCCCATTTTTTAAGTATATACAAGTATCTCTGATTGTGGAATTAGTGTCCCTAAAGATCTGCTTACAGTTTTTCCTTTAACTTCCTTTGTATTTTATTGTAATATACTTTTAAATAAAGTATTTCTACAGTAACAAGAAACCCATCAGTGCTGACTTGGTGCCTTTCTCTTAGGAAGGCTGGATGGTGTATCATGAACATTCAATCCAGATCTGTGGGAATCTCCCATGAGGACCTTGCCAAGCAATAGGAACAGATAATTTAGGTTCTGTTTTATTTTTAATTTCTTCACAGAAAGCTGAAACCATCCAAGTGCGTTGTTGACAGAAAGGGATTTCCAGAAGATGCTTGCCTTTGATCTCCTGCCATACTGTGCTATGCAAGTTATCAAGCATTCTCAGAGCTGCTAGAGCAAAATTTGCCCTCTGAATGCTCTTATCCATCAGAGCCATGTCCCATATCTATAACAGCTGTCACAATTTTCTCACAGAGTTATCTCCATCTGAAGGAGCGCAGGTGTTACTTCTATCACTCCTTCGCGTCCTGGCATTGGTAGTCTCTCACTGTCACCGCAGGACCATGGCAGTGCTCCAAGCTGTGTGTTTCCCAGAAACACTGGATGGCGGGGATCTAGGGATTAACAAGAGGGCCCACACCTCATTTTCTGATATAAAACTATAGATTCAGCGCTTTGTTTCACCTACCTATATTCTTTTGACTCCAGTCATATTAGAGGAATATTAGAGTTCAGATGACCATCATCCCAAGGACAGTAGGTCTCGTTTTCACTTGCTTTGGGCATACGCTGTGGTCTCATGAAAATCATGTTCTTAGCTAAATGAAAAAAATGCTTCCTTTTCAACACCTCTTTCAAAATACAGGAAACAGATGGCTCTCTCCATGCTTCATGACTGTTACCACTTGATGTGAAGTATCTTCAGTATTTGAATTTGACACATGCAAAGGCACTGCTCTCTGCTGTAACACATCTTCCATATCTTGAAGATATTTAGGGATGCTACAAGACACCAGTTCTGAGCAGTTCCTTAGGCTATGATGGCCCTATAGTGTAGTCACTGTAAGAGAAAATAATGTCCAATCACTATTATGGAAAATACTGTGCCTCAGGCCAGTTATACATCTGTATTGCCCGGCTGCCCATTCATGAAAACTGACTGTCAAAAAGAAAGAACCACCTGTTTCACCTCTGTAACTCAACTGAACAGATCAGAGCACCATCCAGGTTCATGACCCCATTCTGCTAGCCAGAGCACAATCATGTCGGAAGACTGGATTCTTCTCTGGATAGCTCTAGACAGCTCCATACAATTTAACTTGCCTATCTAAAGTTCCTATTTATCTATTTTTGATGAATCAGTTAAAAGCATAATTTAGTCTGAAACAAAAACTTTTAGAGAATTTGAAACAGTTAGTGTTGGACTCATGAACCTAAGAAACCTCACAGGTTTTTTAACTTTTGGATCTGCCATTTCTTTACTACCTACCCGTGCTCCAGACTGTGGCTTCCCCATTTTGGAGCTTCCTAATGAATGTGGGACACTCATTAAAAGATCTTGAGCAGTGTAAATAATGCTTTCTATAACTATATTTTCAGCAATGACATTTGTTTTTCTAAAGATTACAGAGGAACATTTTAAAAAATGAAAGAGGTGTAGTAAAATTTCCTCATTTTTAAGTTAATATAATATAGTAAAATTTCCCTAACTATCTTCAAGGAAGCTTATGCTACTGGCTTTCCACACTGAAGTCAATTAGAGGCTTAAGGGTGTCTTAAATGGTAATAATCAGTACCCTAAGTCAGAAAAAGAGTTCATATGGAAGTGACTCATAAATACAACACATAAATTAGAGATGCCCAGCAACAACATACTGTTACATACCAAACCTTAGGAAAAAAGGCAGAATCTTTATAAGTCATCATTGTGGTTTTGAGTTGCAGAAACAAAAAGCACTAAGCCTATTTGGAATGCTTATTATTTATTTCTTTTCCTCCAGAGACTTTTCTTCTGTCATTGACTTCATGGACAACAGAAGGAAAATACTAAAGGAAACAACTATTTCAGCTATTGTGCAGAAGAGGAATGGCAGTAGTATCACCATCTCCTTCTCCTTCAGCTATGTTTTAAAAGTAGAATACATTAATAACCAGTTACATAACTTGAAGTCTAAATGTAGGCTGGTATTTGTGTCTGGAAATCTTATTTCCACATTCCAACGATTTTGGGTATATGCCTTTCCTCACTGATTTTCAGCTTGTTAGCTTATGTTAAGCTGCCACTTCCTTCTCTGCTCCAGAAGGTTGTTGCTATGAATCCCTCTCTCTGCTGCCTTCCTCTCCCTCTGTGTCATACGTGGAGTTCAGACAGTGACCTTGGTGTGCTCATCTTCCTGAATCAGCATCATTTGTCCTAAATGACTTGCCAGGTTGTCCCAGGAAACTTTTGACTAAGCGGTAAATTGAACCCAGATCCTAAACTGTCCTTCAAACCATTTTCCTAATGTCTACTTGTCTTTGCATAAAATATCCAGGCAGAACACATTGCCACATCAGCCTTTTTGCAAAGAAGTAATGGCTTTGGGATGGTGGCGACTGCAGATGCATCAACTGGAGATACCATGTGTTCTCCTTTGAAATACACATTTCTATTTGAAAGACTGTGCATTAGGTTGAGTATTACAACGGCCCACCTAAGCAAATAATTGATATCTGAAGCTTCCTGTAACTGGGCATTCTACTGACAGTAAGGATTGTAAGTGATGATATGGACAATGCAATAAAATCTGATGAAAGGTAATGAAATCCTGCACTTTGTCTTAACAGATTTACTCGTTTACTTTCTTTTGATGTCTTCAATAGGACTAGAAGCTCAAGCTACCCAGTCTACTGTTTGTAGATTGTGATATCACCCAAACATGACATGCCTTTCAAACAGGCAGAAGAATACTGCTCCAACCCTAAAGCATGCCACTGATATTGTAAGTGGAGAAAACCCGAGATGATGCTTTCATAACTTATTTTGAAGAATGAAATGGTTAAATAAAAGTGATTAAAAGGGGAGCAAGTACTGAGGCAGCTCATTTCAAAACATTTTCTTTTACAGCCTGCAGTAGTGTCATCAACCTGTAATCTGCCTTCTAACTTTAATGGTTTTGTTGGGAGAAGGTGGAGAAGTGAAATTTAACTTTCTAATCTGATATATAATAAAGGAATAGCCCACCCTGGGAATGAACACTTTCCAGACCACAGGTGCCCAAACAGTTTCTTGTTTCTCCCAAAAAACACACCTCTTCTCAGCCCTTTAATCCATTTCTGCTTTCCTTCATTTAAATCAATGCAAAACAAACAAACAAACAAAAAATATTTTTCTTTGTATTATCTGAAAAGGCTGGCTGTTAGGAAAGAAAAGTGCTCCTTTAGAAATCAGAGGGTTGAAATGCTTTAATTTAGCTCTCATGACTAAAGATGTGCAGTTTAAAATTTGAGGGTAAATGAGGCTGGCATTCTAGAAAAACTCAATACAGATCAACTCAGGTCCAATTATTTTCTTATTGCTATCCTAGAGAAGAACACCTGGGTTACCAAAATAGCAAATAGTAGTGGAGGTTCATTGCATATCACAGCAAAAATTAAGAGATAAGCTAAGAAAGAGGTAGCTTCTGGTCTCAGTCATGCCAGTGCTAGGGATGGATTTACTAAGAAGGATTTCATCCCACCACCTTTTTTAGCCTTCAGTCATTTGATTTTCGTTCCTACAATGGAGAACAACTGTACAATGCCCAACTTAGCCCTACAATGTGACATCATCCAATCTTTAACACACTCCCATCAACCTCTAAGGGAGATATCAGGAAAAGGAGTATCACTAGAAACCCAAGTTCTCTTTATCTGATGATAGATTTGATCCTTAAGTGGACAAAACCCAAAAGAATGACCAGATAACAAAAGTAACAAGTCAAACTGGACAGGATCTCTTTGTAGAAGCCTTCATTGCACTTCTCTCTCTCTCCCTGGACTATTTGGGGCATTAGGACCTTGCTTTAAGAAAAACAGTTCCCTAAGGACTAAAAATCTGAGTATAGGTTACATGCCAGAAGTAGGAAAATTTTACCTACCCCATGAAAGTTTTCAGTGACATCTAATAGATGCATATATTTTGTGTGTGTGTGTGTCTCTATATGTCTGACTATTATGTACACACATATGGCAATATCTAATTAACATGAAGAAAAAAAATTATCTTCAGAAAAGATGTTAAGCCATATAAAGGTGCGATATATCTATCAAGAGCCAAGTTAGAAAGGACATTTGCCATTTAAATTGCCAAGTTAAATACGGTGCAATTGAAGCAAACCTGTCCCTCCAGGCATGTATAAGCCTACACTTGGGAGCTCTTGGAAGCTAACTTAACACCAGTTGTATCCTATTTAACTTGGCCATTTAAAGGGTTAACCCTTTAGCAACTTGGATCACACTGACCGTATCACACCTTTACATGACTGACCTTCCCCTCTCAACTTTCCCTCGTTTAATGCACGCTGAATGTTTTTGATAGATCTGATTTACGTTATTTTGGCTAATTAGCACGAAAGACAAAAACAAAACCTCTAAAGGACAGGTCTGTGAACATAAAATATAATTGGATGGAAATGGACCTGTTCACATTCTTTTTGCCTTAGCTCAGCGTGTGAGTGTTAAGTGCTAGCTGCCTGGTTTTGCCTGTCAGCTGTGCCACCCTACAAGGAACTTTCCCCAAAGCCTGATAGTTGAACCTCCTGTGTTCTTGCACAGGGCTCGTACACCGCACTAAAGTAAGCAGTTTTCCCCAGCTTTGGGAGAGGATCTGGGTTGGATGCAATTGTAACAGGAAGTGGAGAGGGCAGCTGGTGCCTTACTGAAGACTTCTGCTGTCATATGTCAGGGCATGCATGTGGTAGAGCCAGGTGGTACTGTTAAAGGTGCAAAGAAGTCCAGGTCTTGCTTCTTCTGATATATCCATGCCTGAAAGAGACTAAATTAGAGCATGGATATCCTGTGGAAAAATATCAGCGGTGACTACCACAACGAAGAAAGAAGAATTTGGTAAAGAAAGGAATTTATTTTAAGATTAAAATGCTGTTGTTGTACAGGCCATGGGAAACTGAACTTCTTTAGATCTCAGATCATGCATATTTAAAGACACTCCCAGGTAGACTCCTATCATTTGAGTCAGCAAAATCAGCATCAATGACAATGGAATCTGATAGAAATATTGTGTTGCAATCTTTGTAGATTATTACCTATGGTAATTAAATGCTTAGAAGTCATAGTAATGACAGCAGTATAAAGGCTTAGACAGATTAGATAAAAAGAACACAAAATAACTTCCCTGAGGTGCATACATCATCACATACATGGTCTCATACCATCTTCTGATCTACCGTGAAATTCTAGTCTATGCAATAAAACCTCTCCATTCAAGGTTGTATGTGGATGGAGCTGCAAGGGGAGCAAAGGAAAAGGGGTCAAATATGGCCCCCAAGAGCACTGGAGTAGATAAAGATGGATTTATTGGTGGGAGGAGAAGGGAACGGGTGTGTCATCCATCTTCTTGGTGGTAGTGGCTGCGTAGCACACACAGTGCACAACATCCTTTATGCTGGATGAACATAAGTGTCAAGGGTTATCACTGCTTCTTAAACATGTTATGTGGAATTTGTGGTAAAATTTTATTCCTTTTTTTCCATCTAAAAGGTTTATAATAACTAGTTACAATTATTAAAATTATTATTATTATTAAAATACATTATTAAAATTAATGAGTAATATAATAGGAAAAAACACTTAATACTCTTGTAGTAATTCACCTCTATCTCCTCTTATCTTCTGTTTTCTTCCCTGAAATCAGATAAAGTATTTGTTGGCTGACAAGTTATAAGAGTATATAACCATCATCTGATTAACACCTGCCTTGAGTTCTAAAAAGACGAGTTTTGTGAAGCTCTTACAAAGCATCAACCCAAAATGTCACCATGCTCTATTACACATATAATACATCACAGGCAGTGAGCAGAAGACATGAAGATACTACCGGTGATTTAAGTCAGAAGGAAATTTATTTAATCAAACTGCCAGAGGTACCTAGCGGGTAGTCCCAACACTGGGCTGTGAGGTCCAGCAGCTCCTTCCAATCTTACCCGGAGAAGGGAAAGAAATATTCCTCCTGTCACCAAATCTTTAGTCCTGAAAATGTGAACATGAGGCTCCAATGATAAGGAGGTATGTGAAAAAAAGAATTGCAGAAGAAATAATTTCTACAACTGTTACTATATCAGTTGAAGATGAATTGCCAAGAAACATAGAAAACATTGCACCTCTTGATCTAAGTAGAATCTACAAACCTAGTAAATGGTCAAAAGAGGATGTTTGCTGTGTAAACTTTTACACCTGAGCCTAGACTCGTGTCTCTGGTCAGTGGAAAGAAATAGGGATCCCATTACTCTCAGCTTAAGGATGCATATAATCGGTCAGATAGATAAACTATGTTTTAAAAGTTGTCATTTCTTTCCCCTGATTAAAAAGGGGAGTCTAAGGAAAGTAGGCCAAATATAGACCATTAAAGTTGGGAAAAGTAAATCTCAGTCTAAGTGAGCAGGCTGGACCTTTTTCACAAGTGTGACAATGAAGATTTATTCTTGCCTCTGCCCTGTGACAGAATATTGGAACATATTAATGAAATCAAAAACACAGTTGTAGAGAAAATTCAGAAAATTGGAAAATACAAACAGAAACATTACGTGAAATTAACAGTTTCTACATTCTAATTTTCTCTGAGATGTAGTGATATTATAATAACTTTAGTCAACATCATCTTCCCTCTTCCACAGAGTCCTTTCTATGCGACACTCCCCGCCCTGAGTAAATCCAAGTAAACATGAGCCGTTTTAGGGAATCACTATGTACAAATTAGTCTTAAAAAAAAATAATGTCTGAAATTTTCCTCATCAGTTTAATATAGTATAAGTAAGTTCTGGTTGGGTCTGTGAAAATGCAGATAAGGATACAGGCTGCAGACACCCTTTATTAGAACCATTTACTGAAGCCACAGCAGTGAGAATTGTGATCCTAGAGCCCTTTCTGCCCTAAGAGACTGACAGCCCATACACCAGACTGTGTGAAACAAGCTTTATCATGGGATGGAATAAAAGAACATTTACAGCAGTGGAAAAATGACACAAAATCCAACTGACTGAAGTAGCAAAGGGAATGCAGTAAACACAGTGTTTGGGAAAAATACACTGAATTTTGTGCAAATGAGCTCTTTCTTTTCAAGATTGCTCAAGAATTAATTCAGTCTTTAATACCGAACATTGCTTTCTGCCTTTGAAGTGCTGCGGCATGTGAAGGTGGTTTGCACAGCTCTCTGAGAAGCAAGAAGAGAATGATGAGAAGGCTGGACGGCCACATGCTGCGAGGATGTGGAGGTAGTGTGGAGGATGGGGGAGGTATTCCTTGTCTGGACAGGACCTGCCTTTATAATAGTTTTGACTCTGAGATTGTAGCACATCACGGAGGGCCGCTCCCAGCTGCGAGCTGAGCAGGAGAGGACTCAGCAGCTGTGGCCACATGGTGGGACAGGGGGCACAGGTCCCACTGGGCAATGCTGGCAGAGGGGTTTTCCTTCCACCCTGCTATATGTGTGCCAGCCACCGAGCTGCCATTTTAATGACTGGGTGTAAGCCAGAAACCTGGGCTTCAGGTTTGAAATAGAAGTGTTTAAGTGCACAGACAGATATTTAGGACCTGCCCACTGCATTTCGGAGGGGAAAAATGTTAGCAGTGTGAGCGTGAGCTGTGACGTGCCACGTATAAGGGTCTGAAAACTGGCCCCGCACCAACTTATTTAATACTGTATAGTCAGGCTATGGTCCCGTTTCCAGCTAAGCCCAAGGAAGTGGTGTCTCCCACAAGAAGAATAAGGAGGACCTTTCCCAGTGCCTGGGATGTAGCCCCTCTGCAGGACTCTTGGCCGTGTGGGGTGAGCATCCCATGGGCTCTGCAAACAAGCAGGGTGACGTCTCGCAGTGTGTGCAAAGGCAGTAATCAAGGGTATTTTTGTCCAAATCAACCAATGGGCCAAAACAGACTGGCCAAGGACATGTACAGGAGGCTAGTAACACACTGAATATTTGTTTCCTCTTGGTCTCTGGGTTGGTGTTTTCATTGAGTTGGTAAATAAAGACCCTTTAATAGAAGAACATGCAGCTTGACAGTATGCCATCAGTGCACCTTATATCTGTGTTGTTCAGAGCTAAAAATTAAACCAATTAAGGTCTGGTTTTATACTCCACCTTGGTATCTCGTATCTCTGATGTCAGTTTTCAAGAACAGGATATGCAAAGAAGCAATAACTTTTTCACACATTTTGCAGTAGATAATATTTATGGTCTTCTGTTCTTTTTATTTGACCATGCTGTGCTGGCATGTGCTGCTGTGCAGTGAAACCTTCTGATCTCAGGGACTGAATATGCAAAATGAAACTCTGGAGCTCAGCTCTCCTGCTCCCATCACATGTCACGTTAAAAGCTGATATTTTCACATTTCTGTGTAAATATTTCACATGATTTCAGAAGTTTAGCTCAGGACATAGAGTGAAAAATAAGAGATGACAAAATAATTTAGGCTAGTTGGGAGGAAGGTAGAACAAATACAGTAGGATGGTAATTTTTTTTTTCAGTTGAAATAGTAAGTGGCAGATCTGAGATGACCTGTGAGTTTAAGTCCACAGTTCCCTGGGTTCTTTAAGATTATTGAGTTCATTTAGTTTGGTGGTATAGGATGGGGCATGGAATTCACCCCATCATTTCTGCAGCCAAAACCTACTGTTGTTCTGAAAAGAAAGTAAGCTTTTATTACTGTGCTTCAAGAGATGGAGTACTCACTATCATCTAGGCCAATATTTCAAGGGATCGATTAAAATCAATATAAACTACAATAAAGGATTTCAGTTATCTGTGTTAAGATCTAAAATTAGTCTAAAATCTGAATTCACAAATTCCAATCATCTATGCAGAATCTTTCTCCACACAAAAGTGAGATCTACCTGCATGGGTTCAATATCGGAGTTAGAGATGAAAGAGAGAATCAATATGTGCAGGCTACTACTTAATGAGAGCACAGTAAAACGGTGTTAAAATATTTTATATTTGCTTAGGCTGCTTTCTAAGCTTTGCCCTAAGAATACGTAGATTATATTTGCAGCAATTACGTACACCACTACTTAATGACACAATGACGGTGGAGAACAATACTATTCAGCTATTTTGATAAGTCGATTTCTGTGGAAGCTCAGTCTGGCATAAATTCAGTGAATAGTGCATTACATGAAACTGTTTAATACATATCTCACTTTTTCTGACTCAAACTAACCAATCAAATTAATGCAAGCTGAGCAGATAGGGCCTGTACTGCAGCCAGTAAAACTAAAGTCTGCTTGAAAGTTACAGAGCAAACCTGACTGAAACTGTTGTTTAAAAGAACAAAATTAGGGAAATCTTTGTATATTTACCGGTGCACAGGTTGAAGGGAAAATAAATTATTTTCTTTTGATTCTTTGCAGTTTAGCAGTTGTCCATTGCTCACTTGCTAATCCAAAGTGCATATCTTTCAGTTGAACTCCTGTCTCATATCTCCTGAAATTTATCTGATAAGAAAAGCCATTTTTATCTTTGAAGTTGTAAAGATGATACTCACTGGTAAAAGTGTATGGCACACCCTATTTGATTCAGCATGTAGTTAAAGACAGAAGGAACATTAAACTTCGTGTTCTCATGGGAAATCTTGGAGCTGTTACTTAGTCAACTGTTTAGATCCTAAATTTTGAAGGTACATTTTCAGAAAGAAAAGGAGGAATATTGAAAAATGTTCCTTCTTTGGCAGTTCTTGATGTCAATAAGAAAGGCACCACAAACTCTTTTTCTCCAAAAACTGTTCCTACTAATTCTGATCCTCTTCTCAGTTTTATTTCAGAGCTCTTCTCAGTTGGATGCAGTGCTGTAACTGACATTTCTGTTTTTCCTTGTGTTATACCCACTTTTGTTTCTATCTGCTCAGGCTCTTGCTCCAGTCAATAGTTAATGTAGTTGCTCAGCTTTTACCCACCCTTCTTCCATTATCTGTCTTCCTCATTTCTTTTCTTTCCTTTCCTTATAGTGTCCTCTATGCATATACTTACTCTGGGGGCTGGCCTCTGCCAGTACCGATGGGTACCGCAGAAACAAATAGCAGCATGGATGAACCGCAACCCCGTGCTCAGACTTGCTTCCTGGCTACCTTGTCATTTAGCAGCGTACCCTTGTGCACAGGGTAACTTCCACCGACAAACTGGAGCATGTAAGGAGTTGAAGTGTCAGGGCTGACACTGGTTGCTGTTGACACACATCACTCTGGGATGCAGCTGTGTGGGTCACTCTTTGCCTGCGTGACCCTCTCCTTCAATCCACCAGTTGAGCTGTTCTCATGATTATCTTCCCTCTGCCTGAAGAGCTTCTCCTGTGGGCAGCCCCAGGGGCAGAGGAGGGTGCCTGTTCTGTCTCTCAGGCGTCTTGCAGTACTGTAGTACTGCATCATTGATGTCAAAGTGCTCTTCTAAGGGGATAAAACACATGCCTCCATATTAAATTTTCTGATCAAAGTAAAAATCCACATACTCTGCTGGTTCAGTTCAGTTATTTTGGTGGGGAGTCTGGAAGCAGTACTCTACTGTACCGTGCTCTGTATGCTCCTCCTGGTGTCTATACATTATTCTCTGTGCTCTTGGGTCATTTTTATTTCAACCTTCAACTGAAAAGCAGCAATGTAAGCACTTGTATTACCTCCAGGGAAAGTCGTCATGCTCTTTGGAGGACAGGACCTTTGCTTTTGAGAATGGCCAGTCCCTCAAAGACGTGACATGGTGGAAACCAGTCAAGAGCAGAACTACAAGGACAGCTTGGTGCACAGGCTGTGTGCTAAGGATGTTGAAATATGCTGAGCACAAGTGGAATAAAAAGAATTAAGTGGTTGAGCTTTCTTTAGGGAATTGGGAAATATGATTTAAATCTCCTTAGACAGAAGAGGAAATTGAACTCTGTCCTCCCTGCGGCAAAGGTGAATTGGCTAATGTACACTGAGAGGGAGAGGGCAAGGGAATAGAAAATGGGTTATCAGCCATAGCTGCCTATAAAAAAAAGCAGCAGAACCTACCTGTTCCTGTAGGACTTGACTAGCTTTGCTCAGAACATGACCCTTAGACTGAGCCCCTGAGGAGAAGAAGGTGGGGGGAACTCCTTATTTCTAGGGCCTGGCTGGGCTTTGGGGTAAACTTGTTTCTGACCTGAATGGTGTTATAAAGGACGCATTTTCAGAGTCCACATGCATGCGTTACTTGAAGCGTCTGAGGAACTCCTACATAAAACTGTAAGGTGTCTTTGGAATTCAGGCACCTTTGCTGAATATTTTAGCAATAAGTACAAAAAACAGTTTTGCGCATTTGCAAAGGTGTTTATGGATCTGACTGAAAAGCCTCACAGCACTAATCCTCCTCCTCCTCCCCGTCAAGATGTCCTTTCTTTTATCATGTAGAAAATGCAGAAGTGACTCGGTATCACCATACACATTTGAGTCACAGACTTTTGAAAAACATGCCTGAAGGCAACACATCACCTCTGAACCAGGCCCTGTACTTCTCTGCAGTTAAACACAAATAACTCATGCCATACAATTAGCCTTCATAACAGTAAAAAGTAGAAATTCTTCTCTGAAAACTTAATCCGAGGGATCACTTTCATTCCCTCTCATAGCCATTAACTTATTTAACAATAAAAATATATAATGTTCAAAGTGCAGTATAAATGGTACCAAGATGAAATTGTAAAAAACCCAGAACATTACGTCAAAGATATAATATTCTTTTGGGACGAACATGCTCATTTTTTGTATAAATGGAGGCTCTGTTCCACGGAAGTAGAAATTGTTCTAAATGAAGTATCTGCTTCGTTAAAGCTTAATTTATCATTAACAGCATGAGTCAGAGCTGCCATAGGTCTACAAGGAAACAACATGGGAAAATACATGGTCTTTACCCTGAATTCTCTGGTCCCACTAAAGCCAGACAGTTTTGAGTGTTTAAAGAAAAAAATGGATTTGGGCATGTACTGTTACATCTATACCAGTAAATAAGCCAAGAGGAGGGCACAGGCTTGAGGACTGTCTCATGACTGTTTGCACCCTTCTTGGCACAACTTCAGCTCTCGTGACCTGGCACTCTCGAATGGCGCCAGACAAGGGCTGATGAGGGGGACAATTTCCAGGAGGCAGCCTGAAATATATCCCTCCTGCTCGTGGGGAAAGAGAACTGGGCTTTGTGCATTTGAGACAGACAGTGCCGCTTAGTTTCGGGTCCAGAGACTGCTCCCTGGTTTATTTTATTTATTAGCAAGGGTGTAGCCTAACCTTGCATCTCTGCTGTGTCACATAAGCTTGGATTTGTTCCTGAGCACAGCCTATTCTCTTGTCCACACAAGCTTAAGTGGTGGCTTGTGGTCTGGCTCTGGTCTGCAGGGAACCAAGTGGGGAAAGCTAAGCACAGAGAGTGGGACTGTCTCATCCTCCTGCTCTGCCCTCACAGATGGTACGAGCACAGCTGGTGAAGTCCAGCTGGCTGGAGAACAAAGGGTGAAATGGTGGTCTCTGCTCACCACTGCTTGACCCCAGCTTCCTTTCCCAGCCATCCCTGACTCCTCATGACCCACCCTGTGTGACTGAACCCCCTACACTTTTAGTAGCACGGCAGTGTTTCTGCGTAGGTGCCTGCAAAGACCTCGAGGAGGATTTGTTATCTCTGAGTGAATGAGTAGCAATGACTAGTCTGACCATATTCCAGTGACGTGCCAGATACCATAAGTGATTTTGGTGTTGAAAACAGCCTAGCTATTTTATGTTTTCTAACTATGGGAGGTTTTTATTTAGTGTACCATATGGTTTCTGTGGAAAAATTCTGAAAAACACAACAGAATGGGTGAAGTGTCACAGAATCAAAAGTCATCAATGTGATGGCTGGTCCCTCTATGGACAGCCAAGTATGTCTTCATAAAATATTTTTCTCTGAATTTTCTCCTGTACCCCCTATCACTACATTGTTCATTTCAGTATATACTGTTCTGTCCTTCCACTCAGATGTTACTTCCCTTTCAACAGGCAAAATATTTGAAAGCAGCTTGTGTTTTTCCTTAGATTTAATGATTACTGGAAATGGCTGCACAAACAGACACAAGAACCTCAGAGCTCCAGTTAGCTTGGCAATGACAGAAGCAGGTGCTTAAGGAAAGGGTGTAAGAAACACAGGCACATATTTCTGCAGCTTCCAGCAAACAATTATTAAAGGACTTTCTGAGCCAAAACTTGTACCTTGAGCATCATATTAAATTGCCAGCAATGAATTTATGGTCCACGAATTAGTCCTTTTTTCACCTCTTTCTTAAGCCCACTTTTTAGATATTGTGCATTAATTTTATCCATTTTTTTTTTCAAATGATCATTGGTTATCTTAAACCTGAAATATGTGTTCATCTATGTAAGCTCTATGTTTTGTTCTGTTTCCTCAGTAGGTATTTTTATTTTATTTCCTCATTATTTCCTCATTATTTCCTTATTTTTATTTTATTTCCTCAGTAGGTATACTTTTATGGAAAATCGGTCCATATCAGCTGTGGGTTATTTTATGAGTTCAGGGTATATTTTTAAAGAAAGAGCGTTACATGGAAATTTGTGTTCTACCTACAGCAGATTTACTACTGACATTAGAAACACATCATCAGCACAACCTGTAACCCTGACATTTTCATGAATCCCTTGCAGTTAATTCCACTTGTGAGGAATTAATTGTACCATCAAATTATTTAAACAGGGCCTTACCATCTCAATATGACCTCCTTACATCTATTTTGAATTCAGATGGGGGAAAGTGGCTTTTAAAAACTGTGATGAAATCTCCCAAATGAGTAATACATAAACTCATTGCAGAAGAAGGAGACAGAAGGTCTGCAGTCATATTTAAAAAAGAAGTATCAGATTACCTTAATGATATCTGATCAGCATATATAATCAGCATATCTGAAGCAATTAAGTTACATCTATAAAATATAAAGCAATGTGAAATTTGTGTGAGATGGAAACACTGGGTGTGTAATTGCTAATATTTCTCATAGTCAGGAACAATTGCAGTGAATGAGAAACTGTGTATGAGCTTTGTGTGCTCTAAGGAAAACCAACTAGATTCTGTTTGCCTGGAACCGAAATTATTCCTTTTCATAGCAGTATCTAAGATATGTAGTAACCAGGGGATACACCACTTAAAGGAACTGATCAACTCCCCGTTGCAGTCAATAGTTTTCTTCAGTGTGAGGTTTTTTTTTTCCCTTTCTTTGGAGTTTTAAAGTATTTGCTGTGATTGTAAAAGATTTTGAGACTGATTGGTTATTAGAAAGGCAAAAGTCCAGTCCTTGTGGCTGAATCCCCAAACAATTGAAGTCCAAAAGACGAAGACCTTTATTTCAACTTATTAATTCTGGAGTCTCATGTTTTCTTACACCAAACTTTATCTGAGGGAGGAGGTTGATTTATGGTCTTTCAAGTGTTACTGGCAACACAGTTTTTTATTGATTCATTTTACATTAAGTCCATTATGAGTAAGCAAAGATCACTGATACATTCTTTGTTTACATAGACATAGTTTGGAATGTCCTCACTGAATTTTACACCTAGACCTTTCCAAGTCTCATGTAATCTGTGGAAAGACGCAGGCCTGGGAGAAATTTAATAAGGAGGCATACCTTTGCTCAGTTCCAAGAGGCAGCTGGAAGTAACATATTTTTGTTTGTTTTTCTAAATTCTGAAATATTTGGGTTAGCAATTAAATGAAATTCCTTGCTTTGTGAGAGGGAAGAAAATTGCAAGCGTCTTCTTCTTATGGGCTTGCAATTATCCCATGCAAAGTTCTGGCCCTTCATCTGACTGTGCAGGGCTTTGTACAGATCAGGGGAAACCCTGCAAATAAGGATGACTTGCACAGAAGTCACAAGGATTCAGCTGCCTAAACAGGTGTCTGGTGCCTTTCAGATGCTGTAGGGCCATGGTGGATGCAGGCAGGACACAGGACCTACAGAAGACCTGTGACTTTCTGGACCAGCAGCGGAAAGCCAGTCCACCCCAGGGCATCTCACATCACACTAGGTGCCTATATTCAGGCAACTGAATTTGACATCTGATTCTGCATAATCTGTCTCCTTCCAGAATTCCTCCCGTCCTAAACCAGGTGTCTGAGGGATGTGATGTCTTGCTCTCCAGAGATATCTATCTTTTCCTTCTGACAGTACTGACTGCTTGTTTTCAGGGAAGGATGAAGGTCGATGCTGGAAACTTACTTGTAGATGGTTAAATTTAATGGAAATTAGATGGAGATAGTAATATCATTCCACAGCACATATCTATTCATGAAAATATATTAGAACTCCAAGGCTTTCAATTATCCATCTTCTGCAACTCCAGTTTGAAGGTTGGCAAATACCCTGGTGTCCTGGTTTTGAACGGGATAGAGTTAATTTTCTTCATAGTAGCTAGTATGGGGCTGTGTTTTGGATTTGGGCTGAAGACAGCGCTGATAACACAGGGATGTTTTAGCTATTGCTAAGCAGTGCTTGCACGGTGTCAAGGCCTTTTCTGCTTCTCACACTGCCCTGCCAACGAGCAGGATGGGGGTGCACAAGAAGTTGGGAGGGGGCACAGCCAGGACAGCTGACCCCAACTGACCAAAGGGATATCCCATACCATATGACATCATGCTCAGCGTGTAAAGCTGGGGGAAGAAGGAAGAAGGAAGGGGGGGACATTCTGAGTGATGGTGTTTCTCCTCCCAAGTAACCATTAGGCGTGATGGAGCCCTGCTTTCCTGGAGATGGCTGAACACCTGCCTGCCCATGGGAAGGAGTGAATGAATTCCTTGTTTTGCTTTGCTTGCATGCACGGCTTTTACTTTACTTATTAAACTGCCTTTATCTCAACCCACGAGTTTTCTCACTTTTACACTTCTGATTCTCTCCCCCATCCCGGTGCAG
This sequence comes from Pygoscelis adeliae, assembly GCF_000699105.1. Lineage (NCBI taxonomy): Eukaryota > Metazoa > Chordata > Aves > Sphenisciformes > Spheniscidae > Pygoscelis > Pygoscelis adeliae. Next base: position 3,557,750 of record NW_008825618.1, read on the forward strand.
GGGGGAGTGAGTGAGGGGCTGTGTGGTGCTTAGTTGCTGGCTGGGGTTAAACCATGACACCTGGCAAGTAACAGTTATTTTTACATTTGATATTTTAAGTTAAATTTAGTGCTCAGCTTAACTGAGATGTTAGTGCATTTGGAGCAGAATGCATATTCCTTAGCAAACAGAAGCAGAGATTTACTTCTACTGTTCTTCAGTTCTGGCTTGGAAAATCCAGTCAGGCTTGCTTGGTTGCCATTTGGTTGTGGTACTATTACACTATATTTGCTTTAATCCTAGATGTGAGCAAGTGATACAGTTAATCTGGGGAGAGCAGGAGCATTCTCGTCAAATACCGAGAAGTGAAGGTCTGTGCCTTCGGAGATAGGGAATACTGATTATTGTTTTAGATTTACATCAAGTATACAGTATGTTAATTGGTTGGACCACAAAAAAATAAGTTCATTTCTCTTTTCTGAGACTGACAAAAATAATACTGATTGGCAGAGATTATAATAGCAGTTTTTGAACATCATAACCTCATTAGTCTGAAACAAGAAACTCATTTAACATAAGCTGCAAATCAATTTGCTTGTTAATTCTATTCAAATTGCACTCTCTTCTGACTAACACAGCACACTATATAACAGAACCAGTTCTTCTACCTGGCTTTTGGTCAGCTGAAAAATTAGTTATATGTTCATAGGAGGTTAAAATCACTATACAGACATTTTTGTGCCCAGTTTTCTTTTCTTTTTTCAATTAAAAAGATCTGTCTTCCTGGTTAAAGGAAACACACTTGGTGCTCAGAGACTTTATGCATTTAGTTATTTAATTTCAACTACTTTTTTTTTTCTGTCTGAGAGTAAAAAAAATTAGGTACTTGGTCTAATCAGGCCATCTAAATCTACTTTATAAAGACAAACAATTCCTGTGGACAACTCATCCTATAACAGGAGTCTGAGCCAGAGGGTGTAATTAACTCTGTGGTGATGCTTCTCTCTTTGCTGACTAGGGAACATGTCTTTATACACAGATTTATGGCTACGGACTTTGGTTTGGCAAGTGTGATTGTTGCATCCTTGCAGCCTTTATACTACAGACCTTGGGATGAGCTAAGCATTAATTCAGCTGTCGTTTCAACTTTTAGGGTATTTCTAACCTTAGTCGTACTTCAGCTTATTTTGCCTGCAACAGCTTGACAACCAGCAGTGCAGCAGAGTTAAGACTCAGGGACTGCCCAGGCTCTCTGGACATGAATGCCTATCTAAAACTAGACTGTCTGTGTTAACCTAGAACCTGCTAAGGCATCTGTATGACTTCTTAGCCTGAATGGGTAAATCCATGATTACCGGTATGTGTAAGAGTTAATTAGATTGAGTATCTGTTAGCCTGAACATCACTGTATGATGCTTCTAAATTACACATCCTGCAATGTCCCATCCACAGGTTGTTTCAATGAATAGAAGATTGCTTAAAAAGCAGTGGTGCCTAAATGATACTGCCTTTGAAAGGATTTTCATGCTGGAGAATGTGAGAGGAGATAATGTGGAGCAGGTTAAACAAGCTGATCCCTGCAGGCTGGGGTTTTAATTTGACGATACCAAGAAAACTGCAACTGCAAGGCTGGAGGCCACCAGCCTCCTTCAACTGAGAAGCCCATATCTCAGCATTTATATGGCTGACAGCCAAAGATCCATAACGTCTTTCTGGAGACCTTTGGAGATAGGACACATCTCCCCCAAAAGTCCCTTATGCTGCTGTGAGATAGCCCAGCCCAGCTTCACCAGTGATGGACAGACATTGATGCTGCCCAGACCCCTACAGCTGGAGATTTAGTAGTTGTCACATCAACATAAGCCTGCTTCCAGCAACATCAACAAGCCCTGGAGTTTTGTTTTAGGTTCGGTGTGCTCTAGAGGCATATGTTGGTCAAGACCTTTGAGCTGGCTTTGCTTCACATAAAGCTTGGGACATACGACCCTTGCTAGATGTAATTGTAATGGCTGCAGAAACTGCAGCCTCCAGCCTTCATCTGGGGCCCTAAGTGCACATATACGTTAAAAAATGTATATCAAATATGGCATCAGACATCCCATGTTCATTTAATCTTCGTCATTATTAAACATATTCATTTCACACGTGATCTGAGGTGTTTTTGTCACATCTCAAAGTCATAAACTTTGTCTGCATGTCAGGTTTCAGTCTCAATTCTTTCTACCTTAAATTACTCCAGTGGGCAAAATTATAAATAATTTCTGACTTTATTCAGTTCAGTGGTTCTACAGTTGCTTTAAATACACACACACACACACACACATAGTATAAGCAAGACAAACTATTATTCTTCAATACATTTTCAAAATCTGCTTAAAATATGCATGGAAGCATTGAAGTTTAGTATGGGGAAAGAGCAGCAGCTTGGTGTGTAAGACAGACGTGTTCCTAACTGCTGCTGCCCATTTTTTGATGGACGGAGGATAAAGACAATAGCCTTTTTACTAGAGATGTTACAAATAGTAGCTTACCCTTTTCTCAATGAATGTGCTGTTTCACGTTTATGATTCCTCCTTAACAGACTTCACTACATTTTTCTGTTTAATCTTCGTTCTATAAAATGTAGCATGCCTCATTATGTGGTAACTCCTGCTAAGTGTTAAACTCCTCCTTGGAGGTTACGACCATGCTGAACTCCCCCTGAAAGCGAAGTAGCTTCAAGCCTCCCAGAACTCAGGAACATTCTGAGACCCTTTCCCCCACATATGGTACATCATAGAAATAATTTATTCTTTGTTTAATACTGGGCACATTTCTGCAGCAGTGGAAAGATACACGTCGGGAACTTAAATTCCACAATTTCATTTGTGTTTGTAAAAAATCTGCCACATTAACTCACAACACCTTGGAAGGTCCACTTGAATATGACAAAGAGGTGTATAGTTTCCACGTGTTGATAGTTGGCTCATTCTTGAATTTTTTGGTCAGCCAACCTCTCACTCATTTCACCTGAAGTTCTCTGGATGTCTTCTTTACATAAGAGCTACAGGACTAATGTTACTGAAGGTATCCACAAAAAATTACAGCTGCAAAAAATTTACTGCACTGTTTCTCTTAGAATTGCACTCATTTTCTCCACACACTTAGGACAGTTTTCTGTACGTACTCTTGAATTTCCAGAGACAAATAGCATATGTTTACATACAATATTTTCTGTCTGTGGTTCATATAATTAAAATCTTAAAGTTATCAACTACATCAGTGTCTACATGTCACAGACACCTGGTAAGTTCAGACTTCTTGAGTTCATAAAATAACAAAAATATATAACTCTCTGCAAGCACTATTGTCTCACGTTAACAGTGGTGAAATTAGTCCTGGATGAATCAGGGACAATTTTGTTCCACTTTCAAATGCCTCCCTTTCAGTGCAGAAGTTGATAATTTCTTACTCTTCCAAAATCTCTGCCTGCTCCTTTGTATGCTGTCACACTAAAATTGCTCTAGGCTTATGCCCTCAGCTTTGTCTCTCTGTTTATGTTTCCAGCACCTAAAAGACCCAGACGAGGATGCAAAGCTGTTACTTTCTATTACTTTGGGCAAAAAAATACAGTCATAAGGTATCTTGCACTTGTTAAAATTATAGCTTTAGAATAAATTAATGTTTCAAGCAATTAGTACAGTGCAATGACTTTAGTCTGCCCAGACTGACCTAAATGAAGCTTTATTTCATTATTAGCTTGTTCCAATTTCATGGTTGATTCATGTTTAGTGAAAGTCCTCCAGCCTTATCAGATCTTCCACATCAACTCATGTTGCTGCTCAGGCACTTTTACAAGATTTATCTTTGTTTGGTGCGAGGGCTGAGACTAGCAGACGGATTTGCAAGATCATGGGCTGGAGTTGGTAATGAAAATAACTGCTTTTTTTTTTAGCAATAGCCCACCTTTATTCTGCCTTTCTTTAAATAAGCTATAATAAAATATTAAATATTTTTAGGGAATTGGCTTCAAAACCAGATTCTACAATTGTAGCAGAAACCGTGTTCAAAATCAAAATAGGAATCTTTCATAAGTTAATAGTTTTAGAGTCTTACTGTGCAATATCAGCAGAACTTCCCCTTTTGTTAAATATTTCCATAAAGCAGTGGCATGTGAAAAAAAAGTTTTAAATAAACCATGTATCTTATATCTTTTCAGCTGGTGGGAACAGAGGTAATTGTCTATTTGGTCTCATTTGATACAAATCCTCCATTTATTTTAGCATGTGATGATGTTGATTTTGAATCCTCTTTTTCCTCTGTTTTCTCGACATCTGTCTTTGTTTTGACCCGGTGTCTTCTGTAAACACGGTAGCCTGGGAATTGGCATATATTTAGTATTACATAAAGAAATTATAACAATTGCCTGAAAAAGACACTAGTAACATGTAGCCATGCAATATTTTCCTTCCTTATATTGTTAAAACATTCCAACACCTCCAGACAATTTCTTTAAAGCTATGTCTAATTATTTTATGTCAACAACACTCATCACTGGAAAAGTACATTTGGAAAATACCAAGGAAAACGTTTTAAATTCTGCATTTGGTGTTTGACTGCTTTGTGCTCCTGTTGTGTGCAGTGACTTTTAAAAGTATCGCCTGTCTCCCTTGGGAAGCCTTTGGGCTCTTGGCCGGGTCTGTGGGACAGACCCTTACTTCTACGTGAGTCCTGTTTGGCAGGAGCTGGGACGTCTGTCCCCACGCCGTTGCCTACCAGAGAGGTCGGAGTCGGGGCTGCGCCTCGCAGGCTGTGTCCCTGGGGCAGTGCTCTGGTGTTGGGTAGGATGGCTGGTTTGGAAGTGGGAGCTCAATAGTCACAGGCTGTTTTAGGTGTGAGCAACAGAGACAAGGTCCCTACCCTTGGTAGGTTAGTTGTAGTAGCGGCAGTGCAACTCATGAGAGGTGTGTGTGGGAGGAAAAAGGGAGCTTTACCTCTAATGGAAGATATTTTCTCACATTAGCCATGAAGTTAATGCCTGTTCTCTCAGCCACTGATAGGAGGGGGAGTTTGTGAATGCTTGTGGGGGTGGCACTGCTGTGCAGCTTTATGCCCAGGCACCCTGGAGTGGTGGAAGAAGACACATTTGCCCTTCCTTGGCCAAGGGTAATAACAATTCTATGCTCAAGGTATTCTCATGTGCCCTGTTGTAGGTGGTGGAGCTCCCCTCCCTTCTGCTAAAAAAAAGGGGTCTTCCAAATCTTGAACTGAGCCTTATATATTCCTAGTTATGTACAGGGCACAGCACAGTGGCGATGCTCAGTAATCATTTGGGTCATTATTTACTTAACTATTTTCCATTTGATTATTTTTATCCCTTCTTGTTTTCTCCATATCCATGAAAGATAAGACTGCTAATAATAATGATAATTATAATGCTATAATAGAAAATATCTATACTTTACCTCCTAAAATTAGTAGTGCAAACAACAGCTGGAAAATGCTGTAGATGAGTGGGAAAGTAAACATCAGTTCAAGTTGTTCAGGAGTGAAGGAGAGCTGTACTATAGTTGAACAAAGCTGAGTGTTTTGCATGCCTGTTTCCAGAGACACTGTACGACATCTAAAGGGAATAATATAAAGACAATCGTGAAATAGCTGCCTGTGCATCCTTATGCTTTTTAGGAATCTGGATAAACATGAAACATACAGTAACAGATAACTGAGAAAATGGTATCCTTCAGCTCACATATTCAACGAAACACTCCACAAGTCATATGTTATATTTGGTAACACTCACTATCTCCCTCTCTTGTAACGATATTTTAAATTGTAGGTTGCTGCATGTTCATGAGAAATTTTACTGCAGTCCAAACCCACTTACAAGTCAGGCCCGTTTCACTCATTTGAAGTGTAGGACACGGGCACACAAGGGGGGAACGTTTGAAAGGTTGGAGGAAATCGTATAGTCAATCTGTAAATAAAAATGTGCACAAGAAAAGTAGTACCCGAGAAACAGGGTTGGGGAATGAATGACTCTGTAGCACAGCTAATGTTTAGGGAGCATTCTCAGCATTGATTAATCATTAAATAAAAACTTTTTTTCACAGCTGAAAAAGACTACAGGTCTTTGTCACAGAGAAATCCATACCTGTGCCAAGACAGACCAGCTACGCGGGCCAGAAAGAATCCCAGAGAATAGCCAGCTGCTGGAAATATGGTGCCAATGATCCATAACTTGGGTGAGATAATCCAGGAGCCTTTGTAAAGTATTCCCCCAACCACAGCAATGAGCACGATGAGGATCGCTCCCACAATGGAACCGATCTGTGAGAGGAAAGAGGAAGGACTGGGTGAATAAGAGACTCCAATGAAATTTAATGGCATCAAACATAGTGTCAAATATGCCCGTGAGTGCCTCTGAGTCACTGAAACATCTTATTAAACATAAAGCCTAAAGTTTATGGCAATGTAATTCACAGCAGGCAGACAGATTAGATAGCTGCCATTTTTCCCAAAGAGGAGATGTATGATGTACTTCAATGTGTGAATACAGATACAGATCAAGGCACAGCTGTAATAGGTATCTATAGCGGATACCTGTAAAACTAGTCTCTTGAAACCTTGGCTATAATTGTACTTAGAGCTGGAGATTAAAAATAATCTCACAGGTGTGAAGTGAGCGAGGAATGGTGCACACATTAAAAAAATTTCCCAGAGTTTTTGGGAAACTGACAGCCCAATAGCTAGTATAATGCACTTTTTCTCGCTGCTTCTTGGACAGTCACACTCTGGAGCTTAGTATAGCATATGCTAACTAGACACTAGATTGTTAGTGACAGGAAATTATTTGCCAAGTGGAGGAGTAAATATTTAATGTGGCTGAAAATTTGTGTTTGAAAACTGGCTGTGAGTTCATATGGCATTTCTACGTAGACATAGTCACTGAATTGAGCTTATTTCCTGGGGCTGAATGTACTGAGATCCTCACCGCTGCTTGCCAAAGAAAGTGATAACTCATTCTTTTCTCAATATCCAGGTAAAATGTCTGCCGTTATGGCATATGTTGCCAGGGATCTCACAGGCAGACTTCTGGGGCTAAGATTACATTTCTCAGCTAAAATGTGTATTCCCATTGAACTGACTTCATCAGTCTTTGGCTGAAGTCTCTTTAAAAACACTGAGTGAACAAGTACTTTTGCTTGACTGAGCTATTAACCACATACACCTAGGAAGAAGAAACATAGTCTGGCCATGACAAGCTCTTCTATTTCACCTGGCACACCGTCTTTGTGCTCTTATCTCCATTTCTTACTATATGGACCTTAATCTGACATCTACAGCTCAATCTTCACTTGATGCTTCATTGTCCTACATAAAGCAAACTCTCAATGGACCCTACTGTGGGTTACTCACCCACTCGGGGTGTTTTGCCCAGAGAGAAAGTAGACTATCTCTTTATGTGAGTTCAAGTCCATCCTTTTCCCTTAACTGATTAAGCAGGAATAGTACAGTTTTGAAACCAGCACTCAATAGTGCCCAAGTTCATAAGTAAGCTGTGAATGCATTTAAAGATACAACACAGAAAGCTAATAGTTCAAGAAAATTAATTGGACTTAAAAGGACCTTATTTGTGTTCTATACTACCTGAGCAGAGAAATGATAACAAAGTATAGGTAGAGTAACCAGTTGCCAGAGAAGTTTTGTTTAAGAAAATTTAGAAAATATGTGTGTTAACTAAGAGTTGTTAACAAAGGCCAAGGGCCTTTATCAGCACGTCTGACAATCACTTTAAACCTAAACCTAAACCTAATGTTCAGAATGATTAATCTGCTGTTAACACTAAATGCAGCTAAGTAGTAGTAGTAGTTGTTGTTGTTATTATTATTATTACTCTTATTTTGGTAATAATAGTTTTTACGAAAACCACATATTTTTGTTGGTGAGAATAGTTTTTACGAAAACCACATATTTTTGATGCATCTGAAACTGTCTTGCAGAGTTGAATTTTGTAAACAGTTTTGTTAGATTTTTTTAACAGTTGGAACATTTTCAAAAAGTTTTTTTAAGAAAAATTGACTTCACACTCAAAATTGCCCCAAAAAATCGATAAAATGGTTTTAAAGTAGAAATTTTTTTTTGATCCAGAATGTTTTCATTTTTTATTATTTTGCAGAGGAAAACTGCTTCCAGTTGACCTGAATGATTTTTCTTCCAATTTCAGTTTACATTATAAGCTAAATGCAATTACTAACATAGTTGTAGCCAAAGACAAAAGTAGGCTCTTTGGATAATGATGGTTTCTAATAATGTATGCAACTCATACATGTTTCTGCAGGGGGAAAGCAATACAGTTCCGCAGCATCTCATTTGTTTTCTGCTGAAAACTTCCCAGCTCTTATGAAGTCAGATACTAATACTATGAATAGCAATATACTGTTGCAGTGGTTCCTCTGATTCCATAATTTGTCCATAATTACTAATGCTTCAGCTTCAGATATCCTACCTTAAGTATGATTTTTGCTTTACTAGGCCATCTGTGATTAACATATATTCCAAATGAAACAGGAACTATAAGAGCTACCAGTGAAATACCTGTAAAAAAGAAGAAAGAAGTTAAGCCCACGTATCACGCAGAAGTTCCCGACAGGAGGACAGACACTGTGTAGAGCAGCTGGGGGTACGGAGCAAGCCTTTGGAGGATATTTCTGGTATGCACACCCCAGAGCATGCATGCATGCTCTACCCACACCTGCCCATTTGCTTTTCTATAGAGTCTGTTGTCTTTGGCAGGCTGTTGAAGTAATTGCCATTCTGCTGAGCTACATGCTCATTCACCTGCATCAGAAAGGCAGACAGAAATTTGAGTGTGCTAATCATCACTATCCTCTGATGTGAGTAGCTATATTAAATGTTCATTTTGTCTGCAGGTGTTTTGCTACTGTACCATATCAACAACTGGTTTAGAGCTTCTTTTGTTTTGGCCTCCCCCCTCCAGTATTTATTTTGAAAGCACAAGCAATGTATGTGATTTTTTTTCCCCAGGACAATGGGAAATGAAATTGAAGAATATGAAAGTGACTCTGCTGGCTTTTAAGATTAGCACAGCATGCAACTGCACTTGATAAGCACTAGGGCCGCAGCTCTGCAAAGCACTGGAGCATGTATTTCTAAATACTTTGACTATTTTCTCTTTGTAGCTGGATGGGATTTTTGACAGGAAGTCAAATGAAGCCACTCCTGGCGGTGTAGATTGCAGCTTTTCAAAGAGACTCAGCAGTTTTAATCACTTGCTTAATTATCCACATGCGCTTAAGTACTTTGCCAGATTATGGCCTCAGCACTTAGCACTTTGCAGGATTGTGCCTTAAAGCTGTTACAAACACTTTCATCCAGGGGAAACAGCTATTCCTGTAGGAATTATTCTATATTCTTATCCCAGTACCACGCACATCTCCAAACCATTTGGAAAGAAAAACATGCACCATCTCATGGTAAATATCTGTACAATATTTATAACGACTTCAAGTCTTTGTTCTGCAGAGTTATGGATGACATGACTAGGTACCTAATTCCCATGGAAGTTATTGGAAAGTAGGAAGATGAATATTTTTAAAAAATCTGGGGTCATTTCTTCATGACTCTGCAGGATGATGGTATAAAGGTGGTTGTTACTAGAGGGAGGATAAAGGAGAGAGTCAGAAGGGAAAGTGCTGGTTCACTGGACTCACCAATGCTGTCATAGGGGAGTACAATTGCATTAGAATCAGTCCATATCTTGCTGTAAACAAAGAGGCTAAGTGGCATCATCCCCATTGCAAGCAGTGTGGAGCAAGTTGTCATGCTGATGCTGCAAAGAAATTGGTTAGAGTGACAGTTCATCTCATGTTAACGTATAGTCTTTCTCATTTTCTTATTATGACTTAACGGCTTATGAAATGTTGGGCAAGAAATGCTGCTGGCTACAGTCAATTTATCCTGTATATCAGGTTAGAAAAAAGCTAAATGGAAGGAATGGCTTCTGCTGAAAAGGAACATAAAATATCAACATATTCTGCAGCCACAGAACAATAACTTTCAGTGCAAATGAGGCAGTCAGACAGGCGGCCATCAGGAAAGTCTGTTGGCAAGTCTGTCTGTGTGCTGCCTGTCCGGCTGGCTTCTGAGAGGTTGGCAAGCTGGACAAGGTCAGATGGACGTCAAATGGAGCTTTCCATTATATCAGCAGTTCTGAAGTGTTAAAATATCACTCTGAAGTCAACAGCATAAACCAAAAATATTTCATTGTCTAGGATGTGTGATGTAATAAAATTCCCTTTTCTGGCTTGTTTTGCTCTAGGCCAGAGTAGGTGCTGAGAATTACTCAGTGAAGCTGAGCATAAGTATTGTTTCTTCCTTGGTTTTTGCGAAGACATTTCTGTATTAAAATATAAAGCCTTGAGACCATCAGACCTGATAAAGCTTGTACTAAAAGATGCATTCTGCTACAGGAATGAAGAACGAGGAAAAGGCTAGACAGCTAAAATAGGGAGGAAATTCTCAGAATCTGAGTAGAATAGATAGAATTATGCCTACAAATCACAATCCTCTGACATAAAAGTAATGAGAGAGGGTTCTAGTTAAGGGACTTTAGAAATTTCCTTATGAGCCTCACTTCTGATTTCTCTTTTGTGTCACTTGCCCTTAGAAAAGGGACTACTGATCCCGTCTCACAAACTGGGCAGATCCAGAGAAATCTAGAACAGTTAATACAGAAACCACAGGAATATCTGCATTAATTTAGGTTCCTGTCACTTTCTGCTTCAGAGTCATTGAATAGAACTTTTTAGGAGCCTCTGGCAAGAGAGTTCCTACACACAGAGAAAAAAGAGCCATGGGCTACAGTTAAGGTCGGGTGAAGCCCCAAATGGATAAAAGAGCTTATTTTTCCTACCTCCATATTTCTTACATCTTCTTACTGTCCCTGTATCTACATCCTGCTCCAAAGTCTGCACATTCTCTAACCTCAGTCCCTGTGCTTGCAGAAGCTCCCGGGGGAGCTGTGGGGGAGAGGAGATGGTGTTTCAGGAGCAGTTGTTCTTGTGAAATATCAAGAGATGTCAAAAACAGATGTGCCTGTGGGAAGCTTCAGAGGATATCATCTGCGTCTGAGTTACTAAGAAAGGTATAAAACCTCATACTTCACCTCCCTGTAATTACATGAGCAGTAGAAAATTAATTCCTGCTCTAACTTGTGGTCTATTTGCACTGGGATGTTTTGAAGCAGGACTATAGACAATGGTGATGGGTTGTTATGTATAAACATAAAATATTATCAGTTAAAAACAAAACCTTGTCTGATATGATAGGCAGTCTTTCTAGAATACTGTGCTGGCTCCAGAAACCAGCCAAGCTACTTATACTGTTATTCTTCTAACAAGAACTGAAGATGCTTGCATTGCCATCTGTGCTGTACCTCCCATATCCTCTGGTCCCTGCATTATTGTCACAAAGATACTGACCAAAAGCCTTTGACTTCTTAAGGTAAAGGTCTTTACCTGAAGAATAACCTTTTATAAGTATTTTCAATTTACTTCACCCTCTGCCAGCATCATGGGATATAAACCCTACTCATATTTATAGCATCATCAATTCGGATTTTTACCACTGATTTCAGTGGCGCGACTCTGAACATATGGAGCTGAGAAAGCATAATTTAGCTCAGTGTATTCTTCCAAGGAAAGATTAGGACAGAATTTCAGACTTGTGCTGGATATCTTTCCATCTGTGGTTTCTTAGACCTGTATTTATTGAAATTAAGTGTCTTATAGTTCTTAATATCATAGGTCTTTCCTCTACAGTGAAGAAGTTGGTGATTAGCAGAGTTGACTTCATACATGATTTGAAAGCAGGTATTGCATTAACACCTGTATATGACAAAAAAGTTCACTGTTTTCAAAGGATGGAAAGAATGTCTTGCTAAAGCTACAAATAGTAACATTCTTAGTCTATTCGCCCTAGCTCCACACTCCACATCTTTCTTACTTTTATTATTTTTTCCATTTCTAGTTCAGACTGGCATATGATAAATTGGACGAATGCTCCAATTTATGTCACTCTGTGGGAAACAGAGAAATGATCCTGTTTATTTTAAAGCAAAGTAATCAGGATACAAAAATAAAAAGATGACTCATTTTTAAAGGCTGTTAGAGTTAATGAACCCCCCATGGAATTTGCATCAACAGTAGGGTTCACTTCTCCTGTGTGTTTGACATCCTAGACCATGCCAGGTGCCTTAAATATCTGTTTCTGAGTTCAGAGCACCCTGTCACTGAGACCATCACACTTGGCCGGCCACACAGGAGTTTTTTCATTGCACCCTATATGCAGGGCTGCCTTAGTCGGTGGCCTGTAGCCTCTAAAACTTTCCCTCAGTTTGAATATGTTGCAGAAGGTGCCAGGAGCAGATAGAATTACCACAAGTGATTTTCGTTTTTATCAGTTCCCAAAGAAAAAATCTATGCCTGTCTATTCATTGTATAGAACACAAAAAGAGGGAAAATATTTTTCCACAGGTGGTCTTTTTGAAGAAACTTTACTTCAAGAACTATTGCATAGCCACTGTTTTGTACACAGAATTCAGGTCCTAAAATCCTTTGTTATTTATTTTTTTTTTACTGCCCAAGGTCTTGCGAGAAACACAACAACAAAAGTAGTTCTAACTTGGACAAAGATTTCATAATCCTTAGTATTTTAGAGGTCTTCATCAATACTATTTTCTGCAACATCTGAAGATTTACAATAAGGACATTTTCTAATATACACAATTCTGTTGTGCTATCTTCCTCATGAATTCTCAACGAACCAAGGATATTTGCTATTCTGCTTATATTTACTACTATTACAGTAACTAAACATCTTTACAAGAAGGAAGTTCTACCATGCATGGGCCAGGAAGGTAAGGAAAAGATCAGACAGTCCTTTTCAATATAAAGTTTACACTGTAAAAAGCTACATGAACTACTTAGAGAATGGCTGCTCTTACCTTAGGTCCATGTCTCCATCCACCCAGTAGGCGATGACATTGGAGGCTGTGCCCCCTGGACAGCATCCCATGATCAGCACCACGACAGCTTGAATAGGAAGCACATTAAAGACCAGGGACAGCAAGAAGGCTGTGAGAGGCATAATTCCAAACTGGCAAAGGAAACCCACAAAAATACCCCAGGGTCTTTTTATGTGGCCCCAGAATTTCTTAAGTTCCACATTGCAACCCATGGAGAACATCACTAAAGCCAGCATGATTGTCAGAACAGTACTTAAAATTATGCTCAAAGTTTCGTTAAAATTATCTTCCGGTAACACACAAGAGGTGCCATTGCAAATAGTAGCATTTGCTGGACAAGCCGTGGAGTTTTCTGCCAAAGACCTAGCGTTAAATTGCTGGGAAAGAAGGTAGGTCTGCATTTTGAAATACAGAACTGGTCAGTACATCCGAGGCAAACTTTCAAGCCTGTGTAAATGGTTATTTGTCAGTGACTCCTTTTAAATGATCCAGGAAGCAATAAAGTGCAATAAAAACTTGAACACTCTTACTATTCTTGCAGGGTTTGGCACAGTGCTGATTCATGTAGTTATAAAAGTTGCACTTGCTTAGTACAGTGATAATTAATCATTTATTCATATGATAATGAGAAATCCCACACCAAAAGAATAGCTGGGTTAATATTTAAGGGTGTAAAGGAGGCTTGTGGTGTAGCTGAGCAGACAAAATGAGAATCACAGGAGTAAAAGTTCAGACTTCATTCTTTGCATTTCTTGCATGCCTTCGGGAGAGCTGCTCATGCATGCATCATTACAGGGGTCTGTGGGGTGAGCGACCGAGACACAAGAAACCATGAGTAGGGGTCCTGAGCTAGGATTTGAAGCTGCAACTCTTGCTAAGTGATGCAGCATTCACCATGGCACACCGGCTCATTGGAATGCGCTGGAATCCTTATCTGGTCATATTTCTAGTATAATAGAAGCTATGACTGGTGTACAGTGATAAATCTACCACAGGACTGCATGCATGTTTGTGTCAATTTTGGCTCCTAAATGAAACTTTTAGGAAATCTTTCTGATTCCTTCTCATGCAATCCTGAAGATGGTGAAGATCCCTGGCTGCAAAGTTTCCCGTGATGCAGTCTACTAAAACATCGCCTGTATTTTTGGCTTTGGCACATGGAGAACCGCCGCTGCCCTGACATCTCCACATCCCTCCAGCCTGGGCACTGGGTGACCACCTGGTGGCTGCTTTTCGCTGCTTGTGTCTCGCATTGTTCCTGGCCGTGTCTACCTCCACACTGAGCTCATCAGTCGGGGAAGAGAGGAGAGGGGCAGGGAGGGAGGGGGGCAAGGAGCCATGGGCTGTGCTTATTCGGGCGGTGTGGAGATTTATGGTCCTCCTGGCACCTTGTGCCAGGCGCAGCTGGCGCAGTCATGCTTTGCTCCAGCTTGGGCTGGAAATGGTGGGTGGTGAGAGCAGGAGTGTGGGGTGGCGAGGGTGGAGGAGGAAGGAGATGCATGTTCTGAGCCAAGCGTGGGGAGCAGGGAGCAGGGCTGTGGGGTTGGCGTGCTGCTGTGGAGCCGTGGTACCCAGCCAAAGCCGACCAGGTCCCCTTCAGCGTGGCAACACGTTCAGCATCCACACGGGGGCGAGGGTGCCTTTTTTGCCTGGTGTGGCAAGAAGGTTAGGAGACAGGTTTCTTGTGCCTAGCTTTGGTGTGGCTTGTCGTGCTCTGTCATCCCCATGGCTCAAAAGGAATGAGAGGCTGAGGCAGGGCAGCTTCCCTGGGATCCCTTTTGAGTCTTACAGCTCTCGGATGGGCACTAGGCATGCCGTATGGTGTGGTTAACACCTTGTTTGTACGTGGGACCAGAGGAACTTCGTGGCATCCTCAGTGTATTTGCCTCCTGCTGCGTGTCCCGGTTCTCCCTCCCCTGCCTTGATTCATGGCCTTGTCTCATGTGTGCTTTCCTGTGGAAAAACATCATAGATTAGTCAGCGCTTATGTATCTTTACTGTGCTTATTGCCCTACTAGGTGGATGCAGTGCAAATATTCATGCATTGGATATCAAAATAACTTTGTGCCACTGATATTCTGTAAGAGCAAAAGAAGGCACAAGAGCAGCCAGATGAGTTCTTCAAGCCAAAACAACAGGAGCAACAGCAACAACAACAAAACACTAGAAAGCTGGGATAATTTTGACTACGCAGCATACCTGAATTTCAGTCTCAAGTTTTCAAAAGCCTACCAAAGTAATTGGGTTTTTTGGCTGGTGAAAGGTTTAACCCGCAGGCTTCCTCCAAAATTGGGAATGTTTTCAAGGGAAGAATTCTGATGCTTCTTTACCTGTACCCAAGCTTTGGGGCAGAAGTAGTTTCTGATCTTAGACTAAAATCAAGTCCAAAACGTAAAGTGCAACTGATGCCCCCCAAACATCTTTAATTTTCAATACTGAAATATTTTTTACCGGGGTAACATGGTAAGCCATAATTATCTTCAGCAAGCAAGGCTCTCACTGAAAGCCTCAGCATTTTGTGCCTAACCTCAGTATGTAAAATGATAGGTGTTGCTATTTTTTTTTTTTTACTTTAAACCATGAACCACTGAGGGCGAGCTGACTACATTAGAAGGGATTTCCCAGCATGCTCAGATGACACCTGTTTCTTTACAAGGAGGTCAGCTAAATGGCTGTATCTCCTAAGTCACTGTTGGGTGCATGATGGGATAATGTCAGAGTAGCTTTATCCTCCCAGGCAGCTGGCAACTCCTACCCTGTGATTAGTGCCACATCTGTGTGACTGTGATATGTCTAATAGAGCAAGGTAATAAGGAGTAGAGGAAAGGAAGAGAAGGCTACAAGATCTCTGGCAGAAAACTTATTGTCCTTATTACGCTTGCTTTCAAACAGAATGTTTTAGGAGCTTTTATTTTTCAATCCAAGTCTTTTAAAGTGCTAGTTAGGTTTTAAAAGCATGCCTGTATTAACATTTTCTATAAAACCTGTATCAGAGTCTGGATTTGCACTTGAACTTGCTTCTTGTTTAAGATAAAATTTTTGACTAAAGCATATTGAAATCTCCAACAAGCCTCGGGGCCAGGGGTGATTTTCCCAGGTCTGTAAATGTCTGTGATGTTGTGGGAACCCAGGGTGAGTGGTTTGGGAGAGGAGGTGAGGGATTTCCAACTCACAGTGGCGATTTCGTAAGCAGAGCCTCATGCAGGGGCTTGTTTTTGCCTCCTCCCTCCCCCTGCCAAGCGGATCTGAGCTGTGAAGGGGTGCTCGATGCCGTCCCCCAGAAACAGCTCAGAGGAATTGTCCTTGCTGGTGGTCTCCAGCCTCTGCTGAGAGATAAGAGTGTCCAGCTCTCATTTTGGAGTTTGACTTCTGGAAATGGAGTGGAGGGGGACACCTTTCTGCTCAGGCTTTGGGCTCGACTGAGAACAAATGGGACATCAACTACTCACCTACGTGGCCTTGTGGGTCAGCAGGTTGTGTAAACTTAATCTGCACTTACTGCAAGGTTTGCCTTCTTTTTTCCTCCTCTATTGTAAAAGGGATCGTTCTGAGTCATTAGTTCATCAGCTAACTGTATAAAACCTTAGATCACAAAAAATCCTTTCTGGAAACAGAACTGAGCCCTTCTGAATTCAACATATTATTAGGCTGACAATGCCACAATTTAGCACAGATGCTAATATCTATTTCAAGAAATCCGCCTGTGTTGTTAGGGAACTAAAACTACATCCAAGACACTGAAATATTTACAGGCACATTTAAAAACTTGGTATGTTGTAGGAGGCACAGTGTTATCAAGCCAGCGGAGTGCTGGATTTCAAACATCCCTTTAGTCTGTTTTGCTTTTTACAGTGTGCTTCTGGGATTTAATCCACATGCAGGCTACTGGGAGAAAATAGATCAACAACCCCAAATTTGGCCGCTCTCTGTAAGTTTCCCTGACATCCTCAGGGAAAGCAGCATTTCAGAGACGGTTGTCAGAGGTACTGAGCTGTACAGCTTCTGTTTTATTGCCTGTTTGCCACCTGGGTTATGGTGCTTAACTGGTGAGATGGACTCTGTACTGCTCTGTGAACCCAACTGGCGCCTTTTGCCTATTCCTGTTGTGCGTGTTATTTGGTGTGATTTCAAGCATTTGTCACTGACGTTCAGAGAAGAAAGCGGCAGTAAGCCTGGTGGCATTTTGGTGATGATTAACGTCCCCGGTCTGATTCTAGACACTGTCTGTCAGCATACCTCAAAGATGAAAACAATCAATACTTAAATAGAGAAATACCAGCCTAACTGTATGTTTGTGTCCCAAAACTACCGAATTGCTGTATTCTGAATTATTGTCTTCTTCAAGTTTTGTGGTGATGAGGTTGCCAACTTGTGCAAGTGAGTTTAGCACCACTTCAGCAAACAAATCCAGGCAGATGAAACCTGTAAGGATCTGTCCCTGTGCCGACAATTACATAATTGATTTATCCATTAACTTGATCAGTTATAAAACATGAATAACAGTAAGTGCGTACAGAGACCTACACTGGGAGAGACAATTTAACATTTTGTCTTTTATGGCTATCTGGTGCTTATTTCTGTGATGTTTCTCTTAATGAGACTTATGAATCTTCCCTGTCTGCTTAATTCAGACTCTGAGATGCTTCTTAGTATATTTATGTCTCGGTTAGAAGATTTTTTTCTTTCAGATAATTGATTTCCTAAAGGCAATTACCTGCTTTTTACCACCATTTTTAAAAGAGAGGCAGCAGTTATACCTAGTACTGGTGACATTGTTTATAACTTTAAACTTTAGTATAACTATAGATGGAAGGTTTTTTTGTTTGTTTGTTTGGAAAAAGTTGTACTACATGATTGGAAGTTCTTAGAGGGCATTAAGAAAAGAAAACCTCCATGGAATAACAGGAGAGCAACTTATGACATTAAAATGTATCTGGCTCAGGATAGCTTCCTAAAGAATACTGAAAAGTCAGCTGTAAAGCTGACTTACTGAATCTTTACATTTACATTTTTATATTTCACTGTCTGGTGCATACACCTACATTCTGCCTGTTAGACTCGTGAGTTGAGTCTCGAAACGTTGAAGGCACGGGTGCTCTTGCATTTGGCTGTTGATGAACTCAGCTGGGGGAAAAACCTGATGTGTTACGTACTTGGACTACAGGCAAATTTAGCTTGCTGGTGTACTAGCTCTGAGAGATGCACCTTACACCCATGGCTGAACTCCTGCACACACTAGGTAGTTGATTCGAGGGATATGGTTCTGCTACGATTTGTCAGAACTCTAAATATTGTGTATGCAAGGAGAAACACATAGTGCATTTGTATTTTCTGATACATTTCAGCCTTGCCTATCTAAATCATGACAGAAAGTGTAATCTTGCAGTCTACCCATCTTCAGTAGCCAAATGCAAGCATTTTCAATAGAACAGAACATCTCATCCCAAAAGTGCGTGGTTACTATGCAACTGCAGGTATGAGCATGCAAAAGCCTTAGACAGTAAAGAACTTCATTCTTTTTTGATATGTGTATGAGGGGAAATCTGCACTTCCATGCTGTTCAGCAAGGACTGTCTGCTATGAGACAAATAACGGAAGTCTGCCAAAAGCGTAAGCCAGACTTTTGGCTGCGAAACTGTAAGGGTGACCTCTGACATCGATTAAAAAACTGAAAGATAGATAATTTCATACTAAATCAAAGAAATGGGTCATTTTACCACCTATAAAAGTGTAAGTTTTTTAATGATTCTGTTGGGTTGGAATCCCTTAATAAAAGCATATTTTCCATGTTCCTCAACCAGGATTGACTTCGGACTTCGAGAGTTAATACACTGCGCAAATATTTCAGTGCCTTTACTTGTCCTTTCAAAGTTGCAATTTTAATTAGTAGTAAGGCTTAATTTGGGATGAGTGGCCAAAAAATTAGATGTTTAAATTCTAGGTCAAAGGTCTGATTGATTTTAAAGTCTTCAAGGTTAAAGGAAAATGAAATTGTTATAGGAATTTTTATTCTCTTGGGACCAAAATTGACTCTTCTAATTTCCATCAGAAGGGGAAAAGATTCATACAGTTTCTCATTTGCTGTTGTGTTGTGTTGGTTTATGACACTTGTCTTCTGGCAAGTAACAGGAAACCGCTGTTTTTGTCTGCTGTTCTGATGCCCTTTCCCACCATCATCTAAGCCTGGAACCTGGCTGCACCTTTTCAAATTTTTATTTTGATAATTGATAAATGAATTTGATAATTTGTCTTTTACTGGAATAATAATAATAACAACAACAACAATTTAATTGTTCTATCTGTTATTTTGAGAGGTGAAGGTAGAGCACAGAAGGCACAGAATTAAAGTAGAATAAAACTGATAGTAAGTGAATAATGCCCATGCATTAATTTACTTGTCAGTGGAGGGGATGTAGCTTATCAAGGAACTAAGCACGACAGAAGCAGATCAGTAGATCAAAGCATCTGATGCTGAGGACTTTAAAATTTCCCTGCATGTAATTTGGGTATTTTACTTCAGAAGAGTTTAGTCTGGTCCCCAATCTAGGTGTCCCTATCATGTGTGCCTTGAAACTGTCTGAAGGATCAGTCATGGGTTTGGATCTGTATGTCCCTGTTAAATATTGGAGCACATTGACAAATGTGCAGTGGGCTTTTTGGCTTAGTTATAACCTGTTAAAGGAAACCAGTTTGCACACACCAAAACTGCTCTGCAAAACAACCTGACACATAATAAATGGGAACAGTTTGGGGATTTACTTAAACACTGCTCTAGTGCTCCAAGCCAAAACAACAAAGGGGGCACAGCCTTAGGGTATCCACGTCACCTGCACTGGTCTGGCTGATGTGCCACAGGCTCTGGGAGTTTTGTGTTCTGCAGGGGTGGTGGCCAGGTGGAATATCCTAGGGCATCAAAAATACCATTAGACACCTACATTTAGACAGCTGAATCCCAGTCTGGATAGCTGAACTGGAGAAGGTGAGTTGTGCCCTGATATGCTTGAGGGTCTCTGCTGAGAATAAGGTAAGTCTCGTGTGAACAGCTCTGAAGCAGACAGCTACACTGGGGATGTTGAGAGCCAGGTTTTATAGAGCACATCCTTTAATGAACACAGAAACGAGCAGAAATGTTACTAAGTTCCTGCTTTTAGTTTGCCCAGGGAGTTGAATAGGAGCAGAAAGCCATGCAGCTGGAATCGCTTCATGTAAGCACTGAGCAGCACTGCTGGGAATGGGAAAAAGAAGTGAAGGAGAGGAAATGCAAAAGTAAAGCTGTGGGGGTTTTTTATTTTTTGTTTTGTTTTTTTGTTTGTTTGTTTTGTTTTGTTCTTCTTCCCATTCTTAAACAGATGTTTTGCTTTGAATTAAGGCTTTGTTAATGAAAGTAAACAGATTCATTAATTGAGGAGGCTATGCCCCCTTCTCAAAACTGGGCTGGTCTCTGTGAATGTGGGAGAGGCAGCTCCTTAGCATTTCTTTTTCTGATTTACAGCAGATATTTGAACTCAGGCCTTCCACATAGCAAGTTGGGAGGTGCTCGTCTCAGACTGTCTCCAGAGGAGCGGCTTTACCCGTACAGCTCAGTGGGCAGACCTGGGACCCATATATGCCATCTCTTATGTTGGTACCCTAATTACCAGGGACTAGTCTCACGTCCTGCAGATTTATAGGAAGTTCTGGGTCAGGTAGAAATAAATTTTTCTGGTGAATATAAAAGAATAGTCTCTTCATTAAAACAGTCTTGGATCCACCTGAGGTAAAAGGTGGTAAGATTTAACTAATGCTGATTCTAGACCTTTTTGATTGCATATGATGAGGTGTGAGGGAGGGGAATCAGATAACGGCAGTTGTTACAAGCTTAAGATCCCACTTGTGCTAGATACTGTGCAGGGCCATAGTAAACACCACTTCCCACCACTTCTGTTTTTTCTTCTAATATTTCTCATCTTCCTTCAACATATGGAAAATGCCGACACTACAAGCACAGAAATGAAGAAAAATCAAAGCGCAAAAGGGTATCCATTGCATATATAAATGACATATATAACTAACACCTGTTCTGAAAATCCAGTCTAAAACCATTATCCTCTTCTCCTCAGGGAAAAATTTTATCTGCATGTCCATCTCCTTAACTGAATTTTAATTTGCTTAGAACACCCATCTTCATTACAGTGGGTAATACTGGTCGGGACTGCATAAGGTTTCTAGGCTTTAAATCTTTCAGCTCTTGATAAGACCAATTTCAGTGACTTGCTTGGCTGTTTGTTTTCAGAATACCTTTTATTACCAGGAGACGTTGTTTAAGAGTTCTTTAAAATTTGACTTAATATCTACAAGGTCAAATATGAATGTAAAACTGTCAAGAATGCTACCTAGATGCAACTTTATCTGGGAGCTGCTGGACTCTCAGCACTTGGGAAAATTTGAGCCATCTACCTGGATATTGGTATTCTACTTTAGCAACACACTTTTGAAAATTCAGACAGGCGGCTCTTTGGTTGTGGGAGTTGAAAGTATGGAGGATGTGGTGCCCTTGATCTGATGTACTGTAGTGCTGACGCAGTTGATGATAGGACTGGTACAGTCTCTGTGTGAGTGTCTGTGTCGTGGGCTTGTGGAAATGTGGGCGTAATTCTTGTTTGGAGCTATACAAATAGAATAGATGGCAGTAATGAAGTTGCATTATTTAATAGAACCTGAGTAATGTTTTGGGCCTTCAGTTAGCCATTTGGGTTCCTATTTGGGTGCACAATGCTGAAGATGCAAAAGCTTAACAACAATGGCTTTGGGACCTAGCAGAATCCATGCTTAGGTGGTTGGTGTCTTCATGAAACATCCATCAAACTGGGCGATCCCACAAAAGCAGTACAGCGGGGTGGGAGTCGTGCACAGCGATCAGTTGAAAATGCCGGGGGATAGGTCTGTGACCTGCACCCGCTCACCTTCTGCACCACCTCCCAAACTACAAGAACTGGAATAGGACCTGGAGCCCAGGTCCCTTTTCCCACGAGCCCTGTTTGCTCATTCCCCCTCTCTGTCCTCGTGAATATTTGACTATACGGCATCGTTCCTGCAGGCGGGCTGAGGGAGCGTTGGCCCGGAGCAGCCTGCTGGCTGTGCCCAGAGCACTTTGCAGATGGCTCGCCTGGGATCTGGCTAATGCAAGCTCAGGTCCCTCTGGGCAGAGACAGCAATTTTAATTCTGCTCCCTCTTCAGCTCACGTGAGTTTTTTAACCAGTGGGCCTTGGGATAGAAAAAAGAGCAGAGGTGCCAGACATGCTTTCTGCATGTTAGTGCACCTTGCCTGTGCTTTACGCCTGTTGGCAATGTCGGTGGAGCTGGGGCACAGTCAGGCATAAATGACAGCTCAGTGAAAGGCTCAGGATCTCACCTGGAGTCAGACTCCTGCAGTGGCAGCCTGTTAGTACAGTACCCGCAGCTCTTCTTGAAGCATGCATGCTTGCTAGTGTGGATATCTCTTTTGAAAACGCTTATCAAAATTATTTCCATCAGTTCTGTTTTGAAATTATTTCCATGAAAATATAAATTGTGTCTTATTGCTCTCATTTCTGACACAGCTGAATGTCTCCTATTTAGAGTGTAATGAATCAGAAAGGTGGATTCATTCTATCCTTATAAGGAAAGGAATTTCTATATGAACACGTAAAAATAAACATATATAAACCACTACATATATATACATTTATATATAAATTATATGCAACGTAAATAATGATTAAATATACGTGGGGAGGTTTTTTTATTTTTTTTGCGAGAACATCTGTGCTTTCTGAGAATTTCCATGTGACTGAAATGACTCTTCTAAAAACTTTCCTAGCCTCCTTCAGTAAATGACAACACGTTTAAGAAATTTTTTTTTTTTCTGCTGCTGAAATAAGTACAGGCAGTATTAGATTTCTGTACATTGAGATCTTCTGTAGGTATTTCAGTAACATCTATTTTCTCTTTATGAAGATTTTGTGATCAGTCAAAAACCTGGTGACCTACTGTCAAGTGGCATTAATTAGGAAAAAAACCCCATGTAGTTTTGAATATATTTGTCAGAAATGGGGACATGTAATCTCTAAAACGCGTTTTTTATGCTCCTAATGATACTTGTGCGATTCAATGCAGTTTATCTATCCCTTTGCCCTCTATGCCTTAGTTTGCAAATCTAAAAGTGTGATTATTTACATACACAGTATTCCAGTTCAAAATGTTTGAAACATGTTTGAATGCTTTTCAAATCTTCAGGTATTAATTGGAGGAACTTGCTTTCTTTGTCTTCCTGGACACTTAGACTATGTTTTAGTGCTGTTTTTGAACTCTCCTTCATGAGGACTGGAAATGATCTTAAAAAGAGAATTAGGATGCTCGTGCATGAAAAAAAAATCACTGTTGGACTTCAATGAAATTCATAAATTGGTGGCAAAAAACAATTATCTGTTTGCAGTATTATCTGTAAAAACCTTCCAAATGAGTTTTAAATAAAAGCACATGGGCACAAAACACTGATATAGATGTGGCTTTTGCAACAGTCAGGAATATAAAATTGATGAGTGGGACTCATTATAAAAAAATGGGACAGCACCATACTAACCAACGTATTAAAATTTAAAGATTTTATTAAATTTCTTTTAAAGCAGTTCGTGTACTTTGTGTTAAATAACAAATTTATGGTCCAAAAATTTTTCATCTACATCTCTAAATGTGTGGGTTTAACTTTCCCCTCCTTTTTTTTTAACCAATGTGACCTGGAGGTATATAGCAGTGGAAATAAAAATATTGGAAAAAGGAAGACTTAAGAGTTCAAGGTAGATCCTTGGAGACTGAAGTAATACCATTAATGGACAAGCTGAAATAAAAAAGCAGCTCCAATTTAGACATGCAGCCTGGTGAAGTCCATTTACATTATAAAATATTTGTCAAAAGTACATATTTTTTTAAATAAGACCCCCCCTCCCTCCCCCCAAAATGAAAGCAAAAAGTCTAAATTTTTTAGGTCACCCGAGAATATGTTTAGGAAAAAAAAAAGGAATAACTCAGGTTTAGTGCCAGCATCTGAACTAACTCCTCTTACTTTTCCTCTCTGCAGAAAAGCTGCTATTTCTGTAGCTTTTATGTGGAGGAACAGTCCTGTCAGGTGGCCAGTTTATTAATGTCATGCGTGTGTTCCCTGGAGGAGGTGTCCTGCCCTGGTCCCTCCGCGGGGACAGATGCTCAAGGCCAGGCACGGGTGACACATTTTGAGGGTATGGCAGGCTGCAGTGGTGATGGGACCCAGACTGCGCTCTGAGCAGGACGGTAATGAAAAGATCACCAAAACAATGCACAGGTCTTGCAGCTCAAAACTTTTCTTTGGCATAGGCTGACTTTCCGCATACACTTTTCATTAGCTACGCATTGACCTTGAAATCTGATATTCACTGAGCATGTGGGGGAGATAGACCTTTATCTCTTTAACCTGCCTTATCTTATGTGTTTCCTTTGGTATCTAACTCCTCCTTCGCTGGTCACTAGCAAGAAAGAAGAAAACCCCTTATTAGCTTCGTAGAGTCCTAGAACCAAGCTTTTAAAAGCAGTCTCTGAAGTAGGAAATAGATAAATTCATGTATATACATACAGTACAAATAGTACCATGGGAAAAAAAGAACCTTGTAAGCTGGAATTTTCAGTGCTAAGATGTGAACGCGACTAGGCTTTAGATAAACCTGTGCTTGCCAAACCTTGTGTATCCTGATAATGTAAAAAACAGCAGCTGAGAACTTCAGGGGAAAAATGTTTCTGTGTGAATGATATCACCCATATACAGCTAAGCCTGCGTAAGACAGAGACCACGACATGCCAAATAACAGACTTGCTAGCACAGACTTGCTAGCAATAGCATTATGTGGAAATCAGGAAATAATTATTCAACTGAAAGATAAAATACTCTCTTTCTAATAAGGAAGCCTCCTTTCTTCACATCCTACAGGTCATCAGCAGTTCTGAGGCAATATTAATTTTCTCCTGATTCTGTGACTGAGTGAATGAGTAGTCTGAAGGTCTCCTTTTGTTTTCAGAGCTGCTTGTGCTTGTGTTATCAGCACCGAACACACCTGAGCAAATGGGGCTTGGTGAGATGTTTGATAGGCAGAACTTTCGAGGAATCCAATGGTCCTACTGTTGCCCTCTGTGTTTGCCCTTGGTGAGACAATAGTGAGACAGACAGACAGATGATGATTAATGCCTCATCCCCCGAGCCCTTTCTACCCCTGAAATCCCCCATTGTCTCTGGCCCAGGATATTTATGGACAGCGGAGAGAGGAGGGGTGAGATAGGAAGAGATGACTTCGCATCTGAATGAGATATTTTCCCCTTTCTGGTCCCCAGAAATGAAACCCCTCTGAGTTAGCTGCAGCTCCACACGTGGCTAACTGGACTCCCAAGAACCACTACAGGAACCAGGAGCTCTCTGGGCTAGAGGTTGTCTCTTCTCCTCTACAGGCTTTCCAGCCCATTACTGGAAACTACAAAAGGAGGAGAACTTAACCCTTTGGTTTTGTCAGTTTGATGAGAAAGCTGGAAAGTCATCTTATCCTTTTCTTTTTTTTCACTCTCTTTGCATAACAGGAAGACTTCTGGCATTGGCAACAACGTGCTGTAAGCGCAGTGGGTAAGCTTCAGCTAGGGCTGAGGGCTAGGAGTGAAAACATGTTGGTGAAATTAAACTCACCAAGGAAAGGTAATTGTGGAAGGGTTTTCTGGAGAGATGTGGATGCTTTCCTTCTTGGGCTTGAGGAGGAACATAAACAGTGAGCAAGATAAATAAATTGATAGTGCCAAGGATTTTCTTGACATGACATGACATGCCTGCAACAGCCCATCAAACCTAAAGGTGCAGGCGATTACCAGCAATAGTTTGATATTTGGTTTTCACATTGAACAATGCTGGACAGCAAGAAATGGTGGAAACACAAACAGTGATCAAATAGCGTGGTGACGAGAGACACTGTTCAATCCCAAAGCCTTTTGACTGTCCCAGAAGGCTTACACCCCACGGGGCACGGGGCCGGACTCTGCGTCCATCCAGATGAACACTTCTAGCATGAAGAAATTCCAGGTTTTAGTTTAGTAACAGCAAGTCCGTTGGTAAGAACTGTGGGGGAAACATCGATAGGTATAACTTGCAGATTGTGTTACAGTCTTGAAGGTAGTGCGCATGTACTTAAAATAATATTTTGTTACATCTGTATGGTGGTTCTCCATCTTCTGTGACTGGGATAATTAGGCTGGAAGTCTGGACCACTTGAACATATCATGTGCATAACTTCTGGTAAAAGAGGTGTGACTGACAGTAAAAGTAGCCCACCAGTTTTGTTTATGATAATATTTAGAAATTTAGCAGCAGTAGGAAGGAAGACATCAAGCAGAATGACTACATCACCAGAAAATACTTAGGCTGGAAAAGATAAACACTTGACCAGCCTCCTTTCACACTCACTTGTCATAAAAAGCTAATGGTGACATTATCTCTGAGTTTATCTGGTTCAAAGTAGCTTCTCTGAATCTCTTTGAAGCAGTTCACGGACTCTGTGGGGTCTGAGAATGGCAGGTTGAAAACTACTGCTCTGTAGCAAAGTCATCTGGGTCTCAAAGCACTTTACCTCATGAGACAAACACAAATACACATTTTTGCAACCGTGGATGATGAAGTTCCCTTCCCCAGTCCTCAGGTGTGGAGGAGTGCAAAAAAAACTTTTGCAAGGGTCCTCTCCACTGAGCTGCAATAAACTGTACAAATCCTCTCCTGCTTGTGAGGACAGAGAGAGCTGAACTCAGATGCTTTTCTAGGAGGCACTCAGTAGATAAACTTGAAAGATGTTACCTAAGCAGTTTAATAAACAGATCATCTTCAACTATTTTGAAGATTTTACTGAAAACTAATAGGAAATGTGAGGCTGTAGGAGCAAACGTGTATATAGGTGTCTTTGAATGTATATTTTAGTGTGTCTTGCTATACATCGAGTGTATATCTTACATTATTTTTTATAATACAAATTTTGAATCATGAAATTCTTCCTTCTACAGCAATGCTTTTGTCCACCTGTGAGTCAGAGGCTCCCTGCCATCACAGACCTTGATTTGATACAAAAAATCTCATGTGACAAAACTATTAAGAAGCCATGAGAAATCTGGAAACAGACCGTGGTAGTTCAAGATTAGTATTTTATGAAGAATTGGTATTTGTAGAGGTAGCAAATTGTCGTGGTTTAACCTCACCCAGCAACTAAGCACCAGACAGCTGCTTGCTCACTCCCCCCCAAGTGGGATGGGGGAGAGAATCGGAAGGGTAAAAGTCAGAAAACTCATGGGTTGAGATAAAGACAGTTTAATAGGCAAAGCAAAAGCTGCGGATGCAAGCAAAGCGAAACAAGGAATTCATTCACTACTTCCCATGGGCAGGCAGGTGTTCAGCCATCTCCAGGAAAGCAGGGCTCCATCACGTGTAACGGTTACTTGGGAAGACAAACGCCATCACTCCAAACGTCCCCCCCTTCTTTCTTCTTCCCCCAGTTTATGTACTGAGCATGACATCATATGGTGTGGAATGTCCCTTTGGCCAGTTTGGGTCAGCTGTCCTGGCTGTGGCCCCTCCCAGCCCCCTGTGCACCTGGAGCCTTCTCAGTCGGTAGAGCCAGGGAAGCTGAAAAGTCCTTGACTAGTGTAAGCACTGCTTAGCAACAACTAAAACATCGGTGTGTTATCAACATTGTTCTCATCCTAAATCCAAGACACAGCCCTGTACCAGCTACTAGGAAGGAAATTAACTCTATGCCTGCCAAAACCAGGACACAAATGTAACAGGAAGCTTGGCTGGTTTTTTTTTCATCTTGGGAACTGTGGTTGCCCCACCCAGTATGAAGGTATTGGTCTACTCGTGTCACTGAGCTGTGGAGGAGGAGGAGGCGAAAGAACAGACTAAGGAGACTTTATCTTGAGCCTGATATAACATCTTGCCTACTGACATAGCTGAGCCAGTAGCTCTGTTGGTTATTGTGGTCTGTCCCAGTGGCTGTTCACTCTTTTTTTTAACTTTTGTCATATTAACGTTAGTTATGAACCTAACAGTCAGTTAAGCACCTACCAGCTATTTTTTAATCTGTGTGGAGTACCGTTTTCTGTCTAGCTTCTGGTTTAGATACTTTCCCCTCCCATCTGGTACAGCAAGAAGATTCTACCTATTCACCAGGGACTTCTAAGTTGTTGCGTCAAAATTTTAGCTCAGGAAAGGAAAAAATGAGGAAAAGTGAATGAAATTGAACAGCATTGATTGTGCTTTTTGGTTATAAAAGACCCTTCTTGCCAGAAATGTTGATTTTATGGAAAATTAGTGAGATAGACATTTTGGAATTGCTCATCCCAGTGACCCAGCTCGATACCCCCCCAGAGGGGTTCAGCAACGGAGGAAAACAACACCTCCCACAAGCAGGAACAAGAATCCCCTTGTCGCCTGTGTTATACACCTTCACAGAAACCAGCTGTTGTTTGTGTCACTTTTAATACCAAATCAGCATTTCATTATGAAGGGTAAAACTGTAAGACTGTCCTAAATCCAAGTGAAAACTTGCATCACTACCTTCCCAGCTTTTTCTGCACTATATTACTCCTCTCTACAACCCTGTCCTTAGCAATCCTGTCTTAGCTTCTGGTGAAGTCCAAAGTGTTAGAGAAACATCCTTATCCTATGGACACTGAGGTGAAATAAGGATTCCTGGAGAATGTTATTCAATTTAATTTCTGGCAATAGTTTCTACATATAATAATTTTGGTTCCTAAAGCTATGAAAATGTTTCAGGGAAATTATTCAGACTGCTTTTTAATTTATGAATTCCATAATTTCTGCTGCAGTATGCTGATTTTGTAAAAATTTAATTGTGGCCAAACCTGTATAGTGACTAGACACTTAATCTTGAATTTTGTTATACTGTGAATTATGTTACAGATTTTTAAATTTTTTGTTATGATAGATCAGGAATTCCTGACTCTAAAAAATATTCCACTGATATTTTCAGAGTTCTTATTAATGAAAAATTAACACGATAGTCCTACACATTTAACTTGACTCCTCTCCTTACATAAAATGGCTGAATTTAGTTTAAGAGTTGAAGGACACATGAAAGGCGACTTAGTTTTATGGAATGTAGAAGTTTTACTTTTTTGGTTTCTATTCTATTATCCAACAATATGTTTAAAGATTGTTAAACAATTGCTAGTCATTAAAAATAAAGAAACCAACATTGCTCTCAAAGGTATCTATTATGGAATAGATAACCAGTAAGAAAAAAAAAAAATTGCAAGTGAAATGAAAAGCATAAAGCAACCTGGCATATAAAAATTTAGGTCTATTAATGATTCTTTTTGGCTCAACAAAGTATTATATTTTTGGTAATGATGACAAAAAGAAAAACTAATGCAAGTTTATGTTAAGTGCTCTTTAGAATTGCTGAATTGCTTTTCCCCTCTCAAAAACATAAGCCTAAGACCTTGTATCTGTACAAAATTTTGAAACAAGCAATCATGGAAACAGCATCTGATTGCAGAAAACACAATTTCAAAATCAATTTGTCATGCTCCTATATGGATTTAGTGTCTTCCTTGTTTTGACATTTCTCATTTGCTAAATGCATGAACGCTACTGAAATTTCTCTATGTTGTGTTACAAATTAGAAGGCTGGAATGCAAAAAGTTTCTTCTTTGTTTTTGAATTTGTCCTGGATATGGAATTATTTGGTCCCTTTTTTTTTCCCCAATACATTTCTTTTGTGATGCCTTAGAAATTATGCTGTCTGATTTCCATCTGAAAATCATTTGTGACGCCCAGTTCCCATCACAAAAAATCCTTGGGAATGGCTTTGACAACATAATTGGTTTTTAAGACCTGCTTGCTGAGAAGAAATATACTGATGCTCCTTCTAATGTTAAATTTCACAAAGGAGAGATTGGATTTTGATGCAACTCTCTGTGCAGTTACTACACTTAAAGGCATGCCGATTTATGACCCTTTTTAAAGGTACTTATCTGGGGGAAATTGCTTTATAACACAAATGTATACAGTGAACTGGATACCAGTTGCTTTGAAGAAGATATGTAACATTGTCATATATGTAAGTGATAGGCCAGTGGTCATCATATTCCCAGAAAGGCTCAGCTTTTATTTACTAATCAGCACAGAGATTTACTGTAGGACTTTCAAATGGTGAAAAATACTAATGTTGAATAATGTGTCTGTTTTGTACAGCTTAAGCTTTTAATATTTTTCTAACATGGGTATCTACTGTTAGGAAACTGAGATGTTCAGGTTTTGTTTTTCTTCAAACGTGCATGGGCATTGTTTGTTCCAACAGCTTTTGGTATGAGTTAAAATACATACACTTCTGCCTAGAAAGTTGTTTAATGCCTGTGAACGATATTGCAATGCCTATGAGTTATATTGAACTAGTTAGTAACCTTCCTCCCCCTCAGCCATGAGGTGTGTCTGGCACTATTTCAAACAGTGTTACCATCTACATCACTCATCTACAATCTGGGGCCATATTCTTGGGGAGGGTTTGCTAAAGATGGTTTAGATTTGGCACGGAAGTAACCTGAATCTTTATGAAAATTTGTTCACCACCGTCTGCTTTTTTGATACAAGTTTGCATGCTGAGAAATGCTTTGTTGTTGTTATTTACTGTAATTTAGAAATACCTCAAATGAACACTCTTCTTTCTAGGTACCCTGTCAGGAATTTTGCACAATCACTGTGTGCTGCTAAAACTTTTTAAGTCCTCTGTCTGTGGAGGGGTGAGATAACTGGCGACCAAAAGGATCGAGAAACATCCACCTCCC
This sequence comes from Pygoscelis adeliae, assembly GCF_000699105.1. NCBI lineage: Eukaryota > Metazoa > Chordata > Aves > Sphenisciformes > Spheniscidae > Pygoscelis > Pygoscelis adeliae. The sequence goes on from NW_008825618.1 coordinate 3,588,625, forward strand.
AAGCTCTACTTTTTCTTCTCTGACTCAGTCCAGTAACACACAGGCTTTCAGGATGCCTCCCGACTAACACAGGGGAGGGGTTCTGATGGAGCATATGCTTAGAAAATTAATAAGGATGGCTTTAAGTTTGATTTTAGGTAACTTTTGCTTAGCTGCCTGGGTGAATCAGCTAAATTTCTGAGTGAACTGAAACTCCAAGCAATCTGTTTTGGATTCCATCCCAGGCAGACCTCTTCAGCCATCCACTTAATTGCTAGTGCATCTTCATTTATGTACCTCTATTGATTTTAATCTCAGATGATTTATACACCACCATAAGCAGGTAACAGCCAAACCAATGGCATTTCACTGGAGATGAAGATACTTATAAACTATCTTAATTTGTCCAAAATCTGCTCATATATACAAGGCACCTTTTGCTGTGGTTGTGTGTTTAAAGTTTGTGCTTATGGCTTCTGTGCTAAACTTTTGTTCTCTTTCCCACTACAGGTTTACAGACTGTTTTCCCGTATTTTAAAAGCAAAGTACATTTCTGTTTGACTCCAAGCTACCTCATGGCCTGCTGCCAGACTTCCCTGATATTTGTTTTTCATTCTAGCTGTTTGTTATTGATACACTTTTTCCTGAATGTGTGTAGAATTCATTTGGCCTGAGTTCAGATGCCAGTGCGACGAGGACCTTCACATAGTTGTGAGTGATGAGCCATCATTGGCTTAATTCATAAACACAGAGAGCAATTAAGTAGTTTCAGAGTAAGATTCATTTCACCTCTTTACATCTTTACTTCAGGACGAAATAAGTCCTAGACAATGTTTTTGCCTGGAAAGGGGTTTATTTATTCCTGAGATCTCTCTGTAACAGAATTAAGACAGTATGCTCTTAGAAGGCCACGGCTGCTACTTCCTTGACTCTGCTACTTGAATGCGCTGGAGCAGGATTAGAACTCAACTCAAATGTTCCTGCATATGTCTGTAGCACTCTTCAAATAGCTATTTAAAACAGCTTTAAACTAATGTCTGCAATGGTTCTTATGCTTGAATATTAACATAACTAATACTGCAATCAAAACAAGGGAGATTGACATTGCACAGACGAGCCGTCAGTCCTATAGGTGTCTAAGCAGTCCATTAACACAATACTTTGTGTTTTGTGACTCTTTTGCAAAGTATTAGGCGATCTAAAAGAAAAGTGCAAATGAGAGAAATCATTCTTGTTAAATGAATCCCATCTTATTTTAATTTTCCACTTCAAATCACAGTTAATATGTATTATTCACACCTTTTCAGATGCTTTGTGCAGACTGTCCAAGACATGGAAACAGATTATCATTATTCATGTTTTTCAGTTGTCCTTCACTGTGGGCAATAATAGTATAACAGAAGAGACTCACAGTTATTGAAAGCAAAGTAAGTTAACAGTTTTAGGAGACTGTTCACAGGGAGGATCTAACCATTTCTTTCTGCAACGACCACGTGTGTCATATCAGACTGCCCATGCTGGGCAGTGGGAGGAAGAAACAGTGGGTTCAGGTGGGAAGCACCTCAGGAGGGGAAGGTCTCCTTCTATATCATTTGGGCTAGAGATTTGTGGCTCAGGTTCTGATGTTTTATCTGCAACTGCATTGGCTACAGTGTACAAAAATGAGGTCTGGAATGAGTTTGGGGATAACTTGCACCCAACAAAGATCTTTGTGATAGAACTCATTTGGGATAGAGTTAACAACTATAACTTAGCTTACTTGTGTAAAAGTTATTAGGATCTTAAATATGAGGTAATTTTTTAAGTCAAGAACTCTATGAGCTATAATTTTTTGGAGGAGAAAAGAACCAGCATCACTTTTGTCTGCAGCTGCTCTCTAGTTTTGAAGGCTAGTATGTACCACATCTCAGCACCTGGGGAATGGCAAAGCTTAGGCAAAAGAACTGATATGACTCACTTGGATAACCTCAACCTGTGGTCTTGGTTAGAGGGTTAGCTCTAGGCTGAATTAACTCATGTGAAATGTATATATCTCTATGATGCATTCAGACTGTTTAAGGCCACAGAAGCTACCTGCGCAGAATGAAGCTTATTCAAAGCTGAGTAAGGCAATGTTTTTCACAGAAGCATAATTATGCTATTTCTCCAAAAAACTGTAGAAGAGTGTGAACAATCATTTCTCTAACAATGTTGAAGAAGCTATCTAAGAAATACTATAGGACTACTCAAAATGCTGAAAACATTTAAAAATCAGCCTGAAAATATTAGTATCTTTTACACCTGCTGCTTAATTATGACACTTCAGAATTGTGCATAATATCAAGTATCATATTGAATCTGTGGTGGAAGTAGAAATACGTTACAGTAAAGATAGAAAAACAGAAGCATTAGAAAAATATAAAACACACAAACTCTCAGTTCTTAATCTGCATTGCATATTGAATTATACAAACTGAAATTACCCCTAACTCTCTACTAGCTCAATGAAAGTCATCTTATGGAATTAGTTATATTAAATTGAAAATCATTATCATAAATCTTTGTTGTCAAAATGTACATATGGTCCACTGTGAAAATCAGATAAGTTACATTAAAATGTATTGTTTAAACACTGTATTATCTCCTTAGGTTTGAAAAAGTAATAGGCTGTTTTTATATCTGATGTACAAGGATCATCTTCAAGAGCCATAAATATGGCTGAAAAGTCACAGAAGAGAGTTTATTGTAGGACGTCTTTTGAAGGAATCTTTTAGAAGGAAGGAAGGAATCTTTTAGAAGATAAGGTTTCAATACAAACTGGAATAAAGGTATTTCAGAAAAAGAAATGCAAGCAATGATATACTCCCATATGAAGCTGTTCATTTGTTCACTTGTTTAACACTGCAGTGATGCTTTTGGCTTCACCAATAATTTCTTGTGCTGTTCTATATACTATATATACTTCTTGTCCTGCTATGATAAATGTCTTATTGAAAGTACTCAAAATATTTCAAGTGACAATTAATCGTAGAAGTCACCCTCACTTTCTAAAGCTCTGACTTTTAGTGCTGGAAGATGAATACAACCAGTTCTCATATCCCAGCTTGAGGGCATTGTAAATGTAGCTGAAAGAATAGCACCTTCCTAATCTAAATTAGCACCTTTTAATTTAAGCACTTGAGATTTTGTGATCCTCCTTCAACTGCTTTCCAGATCTTTCCAGATCTATGTTGAAGAAGTTTTTCGATTTTTTTAACTTACCTATTGGTCTAAGCTCCCTTTTATCCCCTGGAAAGAGAAAGGTTACCCAGTACATGATATGAATCACCACATGCCTCTCTGGATTGACTGAAGAGAGTGCAGATTGCTAGTCTTTGATTAGATTTCAAACTGTTTCTCTAAACAGGATAAATTTTGACCTAAGGATATACTTAACACTTTGTTGAACTGAGTTGAGTCATAGGTGTTAACACAAGTTACTCCTTCCTTGTTGATGTTTTTTAAACTGTGGGATAAATTTTCAAAGAAAAAGAAAATAAAAGAAAATCAGTCTCTTCCTACCTACATGAAAATGAAATTCTGCATTGAATAAAATAGGAGAGCTATGTTACTGTTTTCCCAAGCACTCAGCAGCTCAATGAAACCCAACACAATGGCTTAATGAAACCAGTAAGGCTTTATGTGAGCTCTTGAGCACATAACTCATCTGATCACAGCTGAAATCCCTATACTGTCAGCTTGACCTTATTATTTTGGAAAGCACTGAGATTTCTCAGCTGTTCTTGATGCTTTATAACATTAACACTAACATTTTTGGATGAGAAGCAGTTTGTGAAATACTTATTTTTATTTGTCTGCTGGTGTGTTGTTTAAAATTGCACTGTATAACTAATTATAGCCTTAACAGCGGTACTAACTAATTTTAAGAAGAACAGTATAAAAGACACCCGCACACCATTTTTTGACTTTGCGCCTAGCCTATTAATCAAGGAACAATAGAGCTGGAGTCTGAGTATTGTTACTTTGCTATTTTTAGATCATGCCTAGCTCTGGTGTCCTCTGCGTGTGTTTGTACAGCATGTAATATAGCGAGATCCTGGGCTGCCTTTAGGACTCAAGTGCAATGCAAGTAAATGCACACAGACTGTCTGTACAGCTAGTGTTAAGACTTTCTCGCTTCCACTAGTCAAAAGAAATTATTCCGAGGCTTGCAGAGAAAGCCTGCTGCAACAATCTCCGTCTGGGTATTTACACCACAGTCATTGCCGTGGTAGTGGAGTGCTTTAATGAGAGTCGTGTGCACAGTGAAAGGAGAATATACTCATTAGTGTCTAATGTATTGTTCAAGGTTATACACAGGATATAGAAGTTTAATGAGAACTTAATGGGACTTCTACTACTACTGATTAAGTGTATCTATCATTTTGAGGATGTGGGTAAAACTGCTTAACACTGTAAAGTTAAGGAAAAATGAATGCCCAGTGTGTCACTCCCTTCTGCCATTAATCAATTTCATTAGCTGCGTTCCAGCGACAAGATTCTGACCCGTTACTAGTGCAGTACTGGGAAGACCACTACCAGTGGCCTGCTGATTTAAATAGTGATTAATCACATTATTAATCACATTAACTACTATGACTGTTTTTGTTCTTTCTGTCATATATGGCTTGTAGATTAAGCTAACTGTGACAAAAGTGAGAGTCCAGTACTTTACTGTAAATTTATCATCCATGGTGCCTTGCCGAAATCCTACTTCCAGAGCAGGAGAGGCAGAGCTGCGGAGATGGTAAATGGGGGGGAGAAGCAATGCATCGCTGCTCTGTTTTAGAGGGGCTGGGGGAGGTGGTTACCCCAGGCAGGAGCTCTACATCTGTAGAAGCCTGTCAGCTACTACATCCCAAAATGGTGATTTATTAAATCCTGATTTATTTAGTCTCTTTTTAATATCTAACTGTTATCTTTTGGCTGAGGTGGCATCCAGGAAGGCATGACCAATTATCCCTGCTTTTATGATGGACTTTGTAAAGGTAGGAATGGTATTTTTGATATGCTTTGTGTCAAGCAGATTTCGTCCAGTGTCTTGTCGACATTTTTATGTCATGGGGGACCCTACCTCTAGAGTAATGAAAACAATACGTTGATGTTTGAGAGATTGGGGTGGAAGAACTAAATCCAGATCACCAGATATTCCAAATACAGAGATAATTATTTCTTCTGTGTTCAATAGCAAACCAGACAATATCTGGCAGTTGCCTTTGCAAGTCAGGACGTGTTAACTTCATGTTATTTTACTATGTTATTTACTTTTAAGGGGAAAGTATTTCTGCATGTTTTTGAAGGCACCAAAGAGCTCATGTTCCCCAAACTGAGGTTTTTTGGAGGCTGCTGATGTCCTGAGCATAACCTTGAAAAGTCCCCTGGTATAACAATAATGGCAAGTCTCCCTGGGGTGCCCTACATCCTCCAGTTTCCCCAAGAACATTGCTACTATGCCAGGACTTGCAAAGTGCTTCCTCTTGTGGAAGATGAGCTTCTGTCTTGTGGATGCCCTGCAGAAAATATCTCCTGGAGGACACCTGACTGTGCTATGGTCCTTTTACCTTGTGTTGAGGTTTTGACCGTAACCATCAAATGGTCTTTTTGCTTCTTTTCTAACTTGCAAGAATGTGGGTTTTCTTTAAGTTGAGAAAGTAATAAGTAGAGGGAAAACCCTCTAAATGTACATGCCTCACATGAATGTAGAGAAGCATTCTAACTGTAGCTAATGAGGTTAATATATTTTAAACTAAATCATGGGTACAATGGCACTGTAAATACCGTGTAAGAAAAAAACCCACAAAACCAAACAGAAAGAAAGAAAGGAAGATGTAACCCAGCCTGTTCTTGCTCAAAATGCACTTATAGGATTGTTGTTGCTCTAATGCCGTGACTACTTCTTAAGTTTTACAGATTTAAGTCTGGCAAGTTTTGTTTACAGAGGAAGAAAGTACTTGAATATTGAATCTGAAAGATGTTTCATGTTTGATTGTAGCTCATTCATTCATAGGTCATATATGATTTTTTTATTCACTTGCTGAAAGAAGTGACATAATTTTTCCTAGCTTACGGCTTTTATTGAACTAAATTAGTAAACTCTGTAATTTTATATAATTGACATGGATTTGTATGAAACATGATTTGTCTACTGGAAGTTCTATGAATCGTTGTGACTAAACTTAATAGTTAGATTAAGGCAGATTAATTAATCATAATCTGCATCCTTAACAGTAAGTATAGAAGAATAAATGATGAGCTCATTATATTACAGGATTAATATGTATTTTTTTGTTGTTGTCTTGCTGACTTCACTTAACTCCAGTAGTTGGTTTGGACCAGAGGCAAGCCCTCTATAACAAACCCTTTGAGCGATATCTTGCAGATATTTTCCCTTTTACTGACGCAGAAGCATCACTGAACAAACAGCCTTTAAGAGGCAACATTGAGACTATTTGTCGTAGAAACTGGCCTACCTTGAAAGTTTTTATAGGTGGTTAATCTTAGCTCAAGCATTTTAGGGCAATTATTTCTGTGGGGTGTGGAGCAACGTACTATGGCTACCTAAGTGCTCTCTTTTTAAAGAGGTTTTCCAGTTACTATTAATTATCTCAAATGATAGCTATGTGAACTTACTTTTTCCTTTATATTCTGTCTTGCCTGAAAACTGTTTTTTAAGTTTGATCAAATTTCTTCAGGCACTTTTGGGGTGAACTTGATAAAGCAATTAAAGCTTTCAAAATATGTGTGAATATACGTATACTTAATGCTTCTCTGTGGCTCCACTTTTGGAAAAGTTCTAGGGTTATGGGAATCTGGAAGGCTATAAAAACTTTTAAATCACAGGGAGAGTTTGTGCTCATATAACTGTATTTTTATGCTCAGATTTCATGTCTTTAAGGAAGGGAAGTAATTCATCTTTAGTTTTGGATCATCTGTTATCTGTTGTTTTTTGTTTGTTTCTCTGCTCGTTTTCTGCGTCCTCATAATTAGATCAAATATATTTAGATTTCATTAGTTTTCATATGCAGCCTGGAGGACATGCTCATTTCAAAGATAATCAGGTGGCTGCGTTAACTTTCCCTTTCACCAGCTGCTCCAGGCAGCCCTGACCACTTGGGCACGGAGGATTTGAGCATTACGTGCTACAGAAATGGCACCTGTCATCTAAAAGCCTTTGCCTTCAGGTCCAATTCTGCCTTCTCAGAAACCCTGGTAGGCTAAGTGTTTCATTTTCTAGAGCCTCAGCCTCATGAGCACTTTGCAGTAGTGGTTCTTATTGAGTGCTCTTCTCCCATGCTTTTAAGGGCTTAAAAAAAACCTTATGGTTTTTTTTTTCATTTTTTCTTTTTGAGTTGTTTCAATTTTCTCTCTTATATGTGACCTCTGAGTCTCGGAGTTTGTGCTGTTTGCTCCAGCCTCTACCTGCAGATGCGAAACAGGATTCCTCTGCCAGTAAAGCGCACGTCTCCCTCCTTCTTTTGTGCCTTTGGGCTTCTTGACTTACCCCTCAAGCTTTTAAATAGATATACACACATCACAAGTTAATCCACAGCAAGTCTAGCTGTTCTTGTTTTAGAGAGATGTGGACACCTCCAGCTGTAATTTAATCTTGCTGCAGCAGTAGCCAACTGACTCCTGAACAAATGGCAGCTACATTTGTCATGTTTGAAAGTACCCTTCCTCTTGATGCACAGCATGCTTACTTGTGCTCTCAGAAGCACAAGGTGCAGTTTGGATGCAGCTGTCACAGTGTGATTTTCTTCAGGCTTTTTGCCTCAAGCTTTACCTCTCTGTTAATGTGTCCATAACCTCTGTGGTTTCAAAGACCCAGCTATAATGCCTGACTTCTTTCGCCTGCTCCTGGGGAAAATGCTGCTGTTCCAAGTGCCCTACCTATGGGCAAAGTTATCTGGACTTATATTATCATTCTTCTGTTACTGGACTGTATTAGGTTGTTTTCTTATAACTGAGAATCACCCAGATGTAGTGATCCTATCTTGTCTCCACCTCAGGAGATAGTTAAAATGTTCTCAGTGATACAAAAATTTTTAGAATGTCAATTCTTTGGAACGTCGACAGGCTTCCCATGCTGCTGCAATCATAAAGGCTTTTTAAAATTACTAATATTTTCTTGTCAGTAGGGAGAGAGGCAAAATATCCAGGGCATAGAAGATCTGAATAGCCCTCTGGAAGAGCCCAACTTTCACTATGTGTGCTAGAGGGAACATAAAATAGCTGTGTTTCCAACTTTGGTCCATCACTCAGGAGTCTGGAGTTGGATGGAGTGACTCCAAGTCACAGGCTGTTGAAATTTTAAGAGGGCTGTTTAAAAGCCTGAGTCTGCTGGCTACTAAAACAGGCTCCAACGTTGGATATGTAAAATTAGATGGATAGACCTTGACATCATTTGATTAAAACATATTTATTTTAACACATTAATTTTTAGATGAGTCTCTTAGAGTAGCTTATCTGTAATGTTTGGGCCTTAATGCCCTTTATGGCTTTAAAAAGGTTTAATAGCTTCCATTAGGCTTCCATTAGCAGCGCCGGAGAAAACAGGAAGACGCACATGCAGAAAGGCAATGATTTGTTTTGTTATTCAGTAGGTATCGTAGTGGATGAAAGTGTTTGTATACACTGCCCATGGAATTGGATGGTTGTTACAGTACAGACTCCTCCTGACGTTCTGTGGTTCTCATAGATATAGGTCCAGAATTCAAGTTTAATAGCTTTCTGAGATTAATTTCATAAGATCATTTGTAAAATAAAGCAACTGGTCTCTCCTTCAGCCCTTGTCTTAAATGAAGTTCAGTGGTGTTCACATATGCTCTTCATAAGTTTGACTGTATGCTCTGCTTACTTTTGCTTTCTGTATTTTACTACTTAGTCATGCATAGCAGGAGACCTGTAAATGTTTCTTGATGTACCTGCAGGGGAAGAATGGGATATATACTACACATTAAGTGGTTTCCACAAAAGTTTTAAAAAAACCTTTTTTATTCCATACGACTCATACAATACTATATTTGTATGAAAATGAACGCCAAATTTTAATTAAATAATTCTGACAACTATTTTCTAGGAAATGAAGACAATGAAGATAAACTTGAGTTCCAAACCATACCTGTAAAAATGGGTTCTTTTTATGTCACAGTTTTCTGATTCCATAACCTGAGGAAACCGCACGTGCAAATCTGTTCGGTTGCCATAGGATCAGTTTTTGACCTCGGTGGAAGGCCAAAAGTTTGGACCCTTTGAAGCCAATTTAGGCTACAGTTTACTTTGTTATTGGAAAGGACAGTGCTATTGGGACTGGCAGAGACTTGCATGGAAAACACATAAGTTTCCATATACAGAAAACTAGAGATTTGGGAAAATTTCTTAATTATCTCTTACCTAACATTTATGTTGTCCTTAAGGCTTTCTTTACAATTTCTGATATGTTTTCAATGGCTCTCTTTCCTACCGAAATATAAAAATAATGTTTGAACTAAACCTGCTCTTTGCCATACTGTGCTAGTGCATAACATTATTAACTGCTTGCTTGGTGCTGAAGAAATTACAGACTTCTGATTTTTATTTTTTTCCCTAGAGATGATTGCAGCATTCATCTTAATATCTTATGGGTACAGAAGAGTGTTCCAGTAGACAGCAGGACATCAATTACAGATGTGAAGCATGCTCACAGGCATATGGGTCTTATGTTAGCAGCCTGTTCAAAGAATTAAGTAGTGAGGATCCAAGACAGTCCAGATGTTAGAATTTTCTATCAGTGGTCACTGCAGCATGAAATCTCATGTGAGTTTCACTTCTTGGAATCATTCAAGGTGAGTTATATAACAAACCTCATAAATTATTATTATCAGGACAGGTTTAACGAGTGATTACCAGGAAAATTGAAGGATTAATTAACTTGAAATGTTCTTGCAGGGTAGAAAACGGTCTGAGTTTTTATTATGTGAAAAGAAGGTCTTGGCTTTTATACAAGTGGTCATCCTACTTCTTCAATGACCTAATTGGGTTTTTCAGTTCTCACTGGAGGAACAGAATCATTAAAGCAGCGTATAACTCTTGAGCAAAAAATGTGTCTTACACACTTTTCTCTTAAATTTTTAGCTACATTTTGCCTGAAGGCAGTTGTTAAAACTGATGTTCAGAGTCCAAGCAAATCAGATGAGGTTTTTTCTTGTTCCAGTACACCTGGAACCGACTGCCCCAGGGGTGGCAAGTGATGCACAATGCAATTGTTCACTACTTGCCGACCGATGCCCAGCCAGTCCCTGAGCAGCGGCCCCCCCGGCCAGCTTTCCCCAGTTTATGTACTGAGCATGACGTCACATGGTATGGAATGTCCCTTTGGCCAGTTTGGGTCAGCTGTCCTGGCTGTGCCCCCTCCCAGCTTCTCACTGGTAGGGCCTGAGAAGCTGAAAAGTCCTTGACTAGTGTAAGCACTGCTTACAACAGTCATTCAATAATCAACATTATTTTCGTACTGAATCCAAAGCACAGCACTGTACCAGTTACTAGGAAGAAAATTAACTCTATCCCAGCTGAAACCAGGACACTGAACTGAAAAAAATTAGGAGTACGTTGAGTCCCTAAATCTCTAGATCTAATTCAGAATTGCTAGCACTTTTATGAAAAACACTTTTCAAGGTCTGTGGAGGCATTTGAATATTATAGATTAACATTCCCCTCCCCCAACCACAATGACAAATGAATTTTCTCAGCTGGGAGCATAATTTTTGTCTTGTCTCTTATGATGGGTGAAAAACATGATGGAGCAGAATGGCTATGGATGCTTAGCAAAGGTGACTAACTCATTGTTACCATAACTAGTGTCTGTAAACATTCCAAGGCCAGTCACTGAAATATAGAATATTATGTCAAACCAATTAAAATGGAAGTTGAGAGTTAAAACTGCAGATTTTGTTTTTGTTTTTGTTAATTTATCTCTATTGCGACATAAGGTTCAGAACAACAAAGCCTGAATGATCTAGTAGAAGATGTGGTTGGTTCATGACTTATGAAAAGTAAGAGAATAAAGCACTGGAAAAGCACTGGAAAATCAAGAGAGATTGCTTTTAATATCTTTTGTTGTTTGCACCTCTAGGAGTAACAGATAGAACAAAAGAAAGACATGATGCTCTGGTTGATTTTTCTTGTTAAAATAAACACATGCCAGATACGCAAGACTACTACATACTGCAAAAAATATAAACACCATAGTCATTACAGAACCCTTTGAAGCTTTTAACACATGCTTATAATAAAAATATATTTTTAGACGCTATGATATGCAATGTTTCTTTGGACTAAGTATTAGCTGTGATACTCCCCCTCTTCTCCTTGCCTTTACAGAAATGGAGGATGAAGAGAATATGAGATACTCAGACATTTAGTGGTTTTAGCCTGTGTCCCACAACAGAGGTACATCTGTGCTGGAATTCAGTCCAGTACTGTAATTCACTAGCTTTACCTACAATATCAATAGAAATAGCTCTCCTGTACTCAAACCTAGATATTATTTGCAAAGCTAACAGAATTTTCCCCTTCATAAAGAGAACATTTTGAGTTTGCTGGATGAACTAAAAACAAGAAGAAGCTAATTCAAACAGCAAAGGAATGGAGAAATACATCTCTGGTTTTCTAGACTTAACAGAAGTCTAAATTCTTTGCAGGGGGTTGAATAAAAAGATTACATTTTTCATTTTCAGGATTTTATTACTTTCTAAAAATATATCCATTTAAAACCTTTTTTCTTTACTTTTTTTTTCTGAGCTCAACATTAATATACAAATGCCTCAGCCTATAACTGTATAATTTAAGGCAAAAAGAATGTCCAGAAGAAAAAAACTTCCAAGTACAGCAAGATTGCAGTTCTGCAAGGATTTACATATTTTTAAAACTGTTTTCGCATACAGGAAGAGGGGTACTCTCATAACTGCTTGCAGATTCAAGGTCTGTGTGAGGAGTAAGCAGTTAATTGACATGTAGATTTGAATGTAAATCCATTTGAAGTTTTGAATTCTATTGCCTTTGCTTGTATGCAGTAGTACTTTTATTGGCATAGTCCTGATTAAATAAACAATAGCTAAAATGAATCATATTAAGTATTATGAAGACATTTTCTAATAATTATTTTTGTTTCAGTAGTTCATTAAAGAAGTCTGTAATAACTTTTTGCTCAGGATCTTTATGTTTTTACTAGAAGCATAGATGGCAGTACACATTTTTTTCGGGTGAGATTTCTCACAATTGTGATGTCTAAATTTGGATGTGTTAAAATCATGCAAAAAGAAAGTAAGCCTGTGCCCCTGCAGAGTTACACTTAACAACAGACATGCTACTAGTCAGTTTTGATAGTTGGAAAATTTGTTCCTAGTTGTTTCTTTCATCTGAATTTTTTTCATTAAATGAGTCTTCTACTTACACACAAACATGTTTTGCATTTATTGCTTGTTGTAAGTATCATGAATAAAGTGTAGCTGATGCAATCATTTTACAAAAAAAAAAAAAAAAGAAAAAAAAAGAAAAAAGCAGCCAAGCAAAATTTTTTATTACTTAATATTTAAGATGTGGGGTGTCTGCATTTCTACAGGAATGTTAAATCATAGAATGATAGAACAATCTGGGTTGGAAGGGACCTCAAAAGATCATCTGGTCCAACCCTTAAATATTGTTAATATCCATATACTACAAAATAGGAATTTTAATTAGAAATGTGTCTTTTTTAAAAGTCTTACTTTGAAGTGGGTTTATGTGAAGTAATCTCTACTTTCCTACTATCAAAGAAGTATATGAAATCAGAAAATTACGTGAGAATTAGTAAATATGTACACCAAACTTGGACAGAGCTTCAGCTATGAAATGTATGGTTAAACAAAATGCACAGAACAAAAAGACTTTACACTAGCTTTGCAAAGTCATTCTTCAGCCAGAGCTGATGAAGATTGGACTTCTGTTTGATGGAGAACTGTTGTCACTTGGCTCCACCATCCTTCTTGGTGACAGTGACAGCAGCTTCTGTCCAGAAAGGAGGCCTCTAGCCTTTGCTCTGAAGGGGACTGAGAACACTGAGCAATCACCACTCCAATATTTTCCATCCAGATTAGCACAGCTGAGACATATGCAAGTTCTCGACTTGAGCATTTCTAGTCAGACCTTGAGTACAAAGTACAGCTGAGAGAAAACTTCAGTGTACACAGCTGAACTAAGCATAGTATTGTTAATAAAAAAAATTTTCTTCTGAATTTTTTTTACATTCTGAAATCTTACAATGTAATTAAATCCATATTCTGCTGCAATAAATATTGAAATCAAATGCTGATCCTACTATAAAACACATTGATATGACAATGTGTAGGATTATGTAGTAATATTTCCAAAGGTTGTTATCAAAACAACAACACATGGACTTGTGGAAAGCTTAATTAACCTTCGGTGTTTGAAAAGTTACTACTTAGTTCAGCCACACTGAGGAGGTTATCTGGCAAAAAAGTTGGAAAGCTGATGATTTGAACACAGGAATGCAATTATTCTCACTGGTAGATTATGTGCTAATGTGCTCCAACTATATGCCAACCAAGCCTCTCTGAATCATCAAAGAAGAAATGTTAAAAATTCCCTTGGCTCCCAAGCATGATCTCTACTGCCATATGTCATAACGGTTCTCTGACTAATGCAGGTCCCTGGAAGGCACTTCTTTCTCATCCTTGCATTACCACCTCTCAGAGCATCCTAAACGATTAAATGAAAGTACAGGCCATTTCTTTGGGGTGTATGTATTAGTATGTTTGTTACCATGAAATTATTCCAGTAGCCTGTTTTATTTAAACATTACCATACTGTAGGGATGGAATAATCTGATGTTAGCTGATGACATTGAAATTACGTTTTATACAAGTCAAAGTCAGTTGGAAGAGAACAGGAGTTAAATATCCAACACACATGAAAGCATGATGACTACTTATAAAGATGCAGGGGAAAAAAAATCAGTTTAATCTACCAATTCCAAGATACAAGCTGAAAATTTTTCTCTTTGCCTCAATGTCTACAACTTGTTGGCTATATAACTGTTGTGAGCAAGTGGCTGAGAGCTCAGTCCTGTTATGTGTCTTGGGTGCATCCACAGAAGAGGAGCTGAGTCTGGGAGACTCACATTGTTTGAGATTTTGACCATTGTTTCAAGTCTAAATTGAGCCTGTCAAGATCTTTATTTGTTCAGGGGTATTCAACCTTCTCTTTCTGGAATACTAACTGTCCATTGCTACTTCTGATTTGCTTTTGAGTCGCTAAGATCAAGGCAGGAGAGGTGCAGGCAACTCCCATGCTTGCAAAATGAAAAACCATTGCTTCTCCAGGGATTTTTGCCATGTCTGGGAAGCTCATGTACTATTTCTGTATGAAACATTTGCATAAATTGTTCCTTATGTTTCACATAAATGTATGACTACTGTTATTTCTCAATGCGTTAATAACTATGCAAGTAGGTACGTAAGACTAATGCCTTCGGATGCTGAATGAGACCAGCCTTAAAGGCAGTCATTCCTTTTGGAGCGACCGTGGGTTGGAGTGACTGACCTCTCACTCCCATAACCATCCTTTTGACAAGTGCTACCACAAGTCATTATGCACAGAATTAGACATTCACAGTGATTTGAGGTGGTGGGATCTGACCCTCATTAGGTCTTGTTCTATTGTGTCTCTTGGTATTAAAAAAATATTATTGCAAATGAGTACTACACAGATCAAGTCCCAGAGTGTTAGCATTAATAAAAGGAATATATTTATTTTTAAGGTAAAATCAGTTTGCTTGGTTGGACAGAAATAAATCTGCTCTAATTCCTATCAGAAAATTGCTCTCAGGACCAACCAGCAGATAAAATTCACTGACTCTTGATATATAAGAAGGAGTGTGTTTCCTTGGTTATTATTCCCACATTTAAGATTACAATTTTATGTTTAAGGCATTAATATCAAAGTTTGGTAAGTTTTAATTCTTATAAAGCTTGGACAGCTGCAAGATCAGCAATTTTCAAAACACCTGGGGAGGCTATGCTTCGAGATCTGCACTAAAAAACCACGACATCCACTGTGTATGATACAGTTTTGGCCCAGGTATGTGTATGTATGCATATATGCCTATATTGTGTACTACATTTATTTTTCAGAAAATGGCATTTTTCCTGACTGGTTAACTCTAAGCATTTAGAAGAATGAAGCATAACATAAATATCAGCATGGCTGTGAGAAATTCCAGGCTTTAATTTGAAGGGGTTTGAGAGGAAGGTTAGCAATATAGACATAGAGATTTGAGTTGAGACGAACTTTCATAAAGATGCCTTTCCTTTCTTCTCTCTATTGCAGACTTTGGGTCCGCTCCAGATTTGCCCTTCTTATTTCAGTATCCTTAGATAGAATCCAAAGCCTTGTTTGGAGGAAAGAAAGGAAGTGTGGATGCTGGACATACACCTTGTGGAAACCTGTCTTTCTTGCCTGTGACACAGAAGAGAGAGAAGTATTTCTTGGTCTACTTTAGGCTACTATTTTGTCATGCTCTCTTTAATAAAAATAATTATAAAAATATAAATACAGATAATCTTGAATCTCTTAGACCTATAATGTAAACTGTAATGAAAAAAAAGTCACTTTAATGTCATATGTACAATGCAAATATGAACAGAACTCAAAAGGGCTTAATTAATTCTTTTTCTAACTCTCTTGATTTAATTAACATTAGACCATGCATTAATTTGTTTAAATATTGTTTACATCTATATTGTAAACTAAATAGTTGTAATATGTCTGCATATCACCTGGAACATATAAAGTAAGAGCAGGACATTAGAAAATTCGTGGTTCAAATGCTTTGAATTTCCTGATTAATAATATAAAAAGTCAAAATAATAATTCAATTCATGCTTAAAAAACCAAAATTATGGAAACAACATCTGTTATTTTGCAAGCTCGTATTTGCAGGCAGCATGTTTTTAATACCATTCTCATCTAATAAAAATAGAAATTTTTTATACACTATATAAACTGCAGGTTTATCTGTTAATAACAAACTCACTTTTGCTGAAGCATATAGTTAAAGCAATAGTATACTCAGATTTTCAGTGTTCTGGGCAGTCACGCTGGAAGTTATGAACTGAAACACTGTGGTGTAATTTTTGTATATTGTGTATTCCTCCAGAGGTTGAGGGACCTCACAGGGTGCCATTAAGAAGTCAGATCCTATCAGGAGTTAACCACATGATGGTTGTTGAGGAATTACAGAGCAACCTCAGTGATTGGAGTACTGCAGTGCATTAACTGTTAAACAAGTGATAAATGTTCATCTGCTCCATCTGTTTCCCCAAATGTTCATGTGTAGGCATTGGGATCCTCATCTTGGTTATGTTTCCTGGGTGCTAAAATAATACAAACAAATTATACAAAGGAAAAAAAGAATGCTGGTAAAATTCTGTACCTTAAAAGTTAATCTTTGTTCACTGCATATGTTCCTGAAATACCCATTATCTTCAGACTGCTGCTGACAAATGGGCAGGTTATATTGGCTCCAGCTCCCCCAAATATTTGTCCTACTCCTTTCACAGAGGTTCCCACCCATCCTGAGATGTTTAAAATAATCACTCAGCAATTCCACACTGAACAGGTCAGTGTCTTTTCCTATTAGTAGTGTAAGTTTCTATCTTTAAATGTAAACCAACTATCAGCAATAGCTGTTTAATTGGTTCTCTAGCAGCTCAGTTTTCTCTGCAGTGGTAGCGTGAACCTCCTGGATGTGGGAACCTCCTCTAGGTACAGCATGCAAAGGGGATGGTAATAATCATCTCCTTCTGTCAGTCAGAGTCTTTATTTTGTAACATTTTAGCTACAGTACTATAGGAAGGTGAACTACTCTGATCACTCTATGTGGATTAAAACAAAATCCTATTTGCCTCATCTATTTGAATAAAGGATTTTTTCCAAATATGCAGCCCATTACTCAGTTCAAATGATTCTTCCTTGTTTTGGTTTCATTGTGAGATTTACAAAAACTTAAAACCTTTCTCATTAACTCCAAGCTTTCCTCCAAGCAATCCTTGTCTATCACTAATCGCAATTAGTGTTACTTGTTTACTTAATGACAAGCTAGCAGTTTAAAATAAGCTATCTCATAATTCCTGCTCCAGAGTAAGAATAACAAAGCTAAAACTATCAGTTTGTTTCATCCCATGTCCAGGCAGAGAGAAATTACTTCCTTTTGAAACCTGTAATGACAGGTGGGAGGTTGAGTTCTGCTTTCGGATGGTTTTTGCAGTAGAGTGTCTCACAAACTCTAGGATCCCTTCACGAATCTTCCTCATACAGCAAGACTCTGTAAAAAATTTAGGAGGTGAATGTAGGACTTTTAGAACTGAAGTGTATAAAACAAAAAAATCTTATTCAAAACCTTTTTTGTAGTCTCTTAGGTACCTGCATACCTAAACTTCTCTAGTGTGAGAACCTCATCACCTCTCTTTAGTCTGAACCTGGAGAAAATGTAAAAAATTGACTTCCTTTGACTAAGTCACCATGGCCATGTCTAGATGGGATCTGAGAGTACTTCTAAGACTCTGATGCCACAGGTGAGACAGAGTGAATGACAACCCACAGTGGCTCTGGATTCTGAAGTTTATTTAAGAACTAGTGAGATGACAGTTTTATGCTGCTTGATCATCTGAGGCACCCACTCCCTTGCTGCCCCCAGTGTTATGGTCACTAGATCTTGCCATCCCTTCCTGGCAGGGAGGTCACTGTTGGCCTGGGACAGGTGGTCAGAAAGTTGCATTGGTACCTACTGTGCTGCTGCTCATCGTGACCCAGCTTGGGTGTTAAGGGCCAAAGTCACTGGGCATCCCCCTGTATTTGTCTTCATGCAGCTCTGGTCTCCAAGAACTTGCGCCACTGCTAGGACACTTCCTTCAGTCAAGATCTTCACTTTCTGCTTTTCAGCCCCCAAATTCTTCTGTTTTCCTAACCTAAATAGTCTATGTGGGGAAGCACAACGCGTGGTCAGTCTTTTAATTGTTGGTTTTGGTTCATGTCTCTTTATTAACTGCAGGATTCAGGATGTGCCACTTTTGTTTAGCCCAGGTATTATCAAAGTTTATAGGCAACCTGTACTGGCTGCAGCTAGGAAGTAGCAGATTTCTGTATGAGAGCTCAGAAGTTCAGCTTGGGACATCCACCTACACACATGACCCAATTATCTGCCACCTCTTTGCATTCAGAATTCGAGCTATTTTTTTCTCTATCCTACATGCTCTCTAACTCCGCACTTGGGTGATATGTATCATGAGAGCATCACCAACACTTAAGTCCCAAGAGAACTGAGCTTTCAGCAGCAGTCCAGGACTCCAATCACCTATCCTAGGTGACAGTTACCCCATGTGGGTCACTTTGGACACCTCCTGAGGTATCTTAACTGCCCTCTGAATGAATGATCTTGTAGCACATTCCAAAGATAACCAGCTAAACTCCCACCAGATCTTGCTTATTGCTTCTTTTGTGGTTTTCTCCACATTCAAATACTCACCTTTTATTGGCTTCTGCTGCAGACAGCATCACAGTTAAAGCATTATAGCTTGAGCTTGGAGACTTCTGTTGCATTTTCAGAAGTAGTACAGACTTCCAGTGGGGCTTCCCTTGTCCCTCTGCAACTCAGTTCCACATTTGCCAAACCTGTGTAATACTCTTTTCTCTTAAGGGAATGCAGTATGCATAAAGGAGGAAATTGTAAGGATGGAAAACATGAGCATACTTTGGGTTTTCTTTTTGGTGCTGCTTTATTGCAGCATTCTGAGAGAATATTTAGTGTATTTTATTGTTACCTGTTTATAGAGAATAACTGAAAACAATGTTATCAGGTAAACATATTTAGATGTGCATGCTTTCTTCGGGGAGGGCTTATAAAGCAACTTGTTATGCTCAGATCCTCTCTTCCAGCTCCCCTGATATCTTTGTATATTCACTGTGCTCCAAATACCATCTGCTGCTGCTTATGTGCCTCATCACTGAAATGTAAACTGAAATTCCTCTACACTGGCACAACAAGTGTACACTGAAGAAATATCTTTCTCTGTTGGTGAAAAACAAAACCAGAACCACATTGCCATAGCAGCTATGGGATGTAAAATATTCATGGTGACATGTGAGGTCCTAGAAATTCTTTTCTAAGCTTAGTAATGCAGTAAATACAGCACCCTTTTTTTTTGCTTAGGCTAATTCACTGTTACAGCTTCCACAAACTGGGTGGAATAATTCTTAACAGGGGAAATTCAGTGTAATGAACACATTAACTCTGTTTTTCCTAAAGGTTAAATACAGTTTATCTCATGACCAGGCAGCATGCTTATTTGTGGAAAGTTTCTCTGCTCTTACGCTGCTGAGAACTTCCTCTACGCAGCAGACCAGAGAGCCAAGCAGCTTCTCTCTTCTGAGCTCCAGGCACTCTACTCTAAACCTACTAGATTTATGAAGCGCAAAATGCAGAAAGTGCAGCTTGATATTGAGCTGACTCTAAGTGGAAGGTTTCAGTTAGTTCAGTAAACATCTTGATTACTGTTAAGTGTTTTGGTTTTGATTAAAAATGCCTAGAAGAAATCTTCCTGTGCTTGAGAAATGGCAACTTTGAAACCAACTGTGCTGTAAATCAGCATTGTGTAAGTGCAACCGGGACCCGAAGATCGTTTTGTGCTGCTGAAAGACCATCATTTTTGTGACCAGTTGAGCTAGCTGGAATGGGGAAGGTGGTCCAGGACGGGGCTGGATTACTTCTGTCGTCCCTCAGGTGCTGGAAGTTGCTGGTGTCTAACTGGACCAGCATGTGTCAAAGGAGACTGTTTACTCATTGGTGGCGTAGAGCACTTAAAATGAGGCTTACAAATTTAGCATAAGAAAATATTAGGTACTGAAAATTAAATATGTGTGGGAAAGTGGAGGCTTCTTTTCTGTTGTCCTCTTTTTGGGTTCTTGTTTATGATCTTTAAGCTTTTATCTGTATTTTTATGAGATAAGACTCTAACTTTTTAATTGTAGCTGAAATGTTCTGGTATTTTAAAACTCTGGATATAAAAACTTCAACAAAACAGCAAGTAAAGTGAAAATCAGCAATGGTGAAATACTTAGCCAATAAAACTCTGGGATCCTCCAATTTATGGATCTACTGGCTTTTGTTTGGATCAAGAATGTGAAACATGTATAGGTTGATCTGAACAGAAAAGTGATACCTGCAGTTGCCTTTTTGCTTATTTTGTAGAAATGTCTTAACCCAGTTTCACTGAAAGCTTCCTAAAACATTTGTTCTTAGCTAAGCTGCATTTAGTGGACTGGATTTGGGATAGTACCCTCCCATACCTAAGGAATGTTACATGTTACACTGATAAAATAACGCCAAGTCTTCTTATTTTATTTCTTATATCTTAATGTGAAATTGGCACTATAATTAGATAATTTGAAAATTTAATAGAAATTTTGTCCTTGAATTAATACAGACAGATCACAATGATGGCTTTGAGCCTGGAGGTGAAATAGAGAAAAGATGGTGTAAACTGCATGGAGTCACCATATAATAACAATTTTCAGTGTCCTTGTAATAAGTACTGTCTAATAATTAAACATTGCCTAGGAAGAATTCATCAGCTTGGTGTAAAAAATAATAAAACACATTATCATGATAAGTGCATGAATTAAGTTAGTATCTCAAAAAGTACAGAAGTTCAGTAATTCTTCTAGGAAACTCAATCTACATTAGTACTTTCACCAAAATGAGGGCATGTATTAGGTCCCTTATTGCAGAATAATGGAATTGTCTTTAATAAAAAATAGAGATTTGATTGTAGAGCAAGATGGTAGACTTTCATTATTTTGGCTGTAATAAAGACAGATGCATGCCATTATGTATTTAAAATGAACATTTTTACTCACTAAAGCAATACACATTATATACGATATACATAGCAGCAGACTGATAGATTGCTGGGAAGTCAGAAAGAATGTCAGTTTGCATTAACACAATAACATTACTTCAAATGGCCCCTACCAGTGTAAATGAGATAATAATCCTGGCTCTCGATCTACTATGTTTAAGCTAAAAGGACCCATTTCTTCTTTTACATACACTAGCACAATTTCCACTAAAGTCAATGGGTCAAACTGCCCTTAAACACAGTTGCCCAACCCCATCTATTTCACTGTAGCGGCGGCAAAATTTAGCCCGCTGGCTTGTTTGATGCAGTGACTTTCCTGCCATTTGCAGGCCAGAAGGGCTGACATGTCCATTAAACCTATGGCAGTTACAGTTGTACAGCGCTCCATAATTCTTTTGATCAATTAAGAAACAAAAGTTCTCCTGAAATTTAATTTGCTGTATCTTTATAGGGTTTTTTTTACAGTATAATGAATCCTGAGTAGTGTAATTATCTTTAGAAGAGGCACTAAATAAAGCTACCAATTTAAAATATTGAACAAAGTATAGATTTGTGGGCAAAATGTAGCTTGTGTAAGGAATTATTCTATCTCCCTCCCTCGGTATCTTATGAAAATGCCTCTTGTCCCTTAGGAGTGTATATTTTAATGTTCTTCAAATTTCTTATCCATTAAGAAAAGACATTACCATTACAAAATGTTAAATGGAAGAGTCTTACATTACAAGAAGTTACAAAACTTGCCATATGAATGGAAATAAGTGTGCATACACAACCAGTCAAGAATTACTACCAACAGTTGTCTAGAATATAGACCAGAATAGGCCTTGGTAAAATATAATTAAAGTTATAAAGATTATAAAAATATAAGGTTGGTGTTTCCCTTCCAATCAGACTTTACAGATGGCTTTGCCACTTTAAGAAAATTTGATTTTTAAAGTATGGTAGTTCTTGATCGGTATGTATTGATTTGAAGAGTGAAGTAAGTAGTTAAAGGGAAGAAATGTTGTTCTGTGGTTACTGTACAGACTTCTGAATTACTCTTCCTGGATTCCAGTTCTGGTTATGCTACCAATTTCCCATAGCATCTAGAAAAGTCCTGAATTAATTTGATAACCATACCCATAAGTAACTCATGTAGATCTTTATTTGGAAAGAAATCAGATGTCTCATACCTCAACCCCCAGCTTCATTTTTAAGTGCCTAAATATCTCTAAAATGTAGTTCTGAGAAATCAAGTCCCATTAAATTTAAATGATACACAGGCTATATGTGCACTGGTAGTGCTTTCGTGATATGGAAATATCAATATTCTAATGCAGATAAGTGCTCCAAAAGGAAATTTGGTAGGAACTGTGAAGTGATGCATATTAAGTCAGCACCAGTACATTAAATGACCCAGTGAGTGGAACAAGCTAAATTGGTCAAATTCCAGATATACTGGTCAAGCAGCATTAATGCTAGGAACTCTGCTGATGTGGCATCTCAGTCAGACATAATAACTCTTAGTACCCTGCATTAGCTTAACTATATCAATAGAAACCCATGCAGAGGACCTGCCCTTAGTTCCTAACTTGTGAAGTGAGACTTAAACTCTGAAGCCATGTAGGCACCTTTGGAAGGGTGCATTTTTCTTCCTGAACACTCCCTTGCAAGTACTCTCTGTCAAAGTTATGAAAGAGTTTTCAGAAAAGGTCCTTTCTGGACCTAAGTATTGTGCCTTCTAGATGCAGCACAAAGAGTGGGGATGCTGTGGTTCAGATGCCTTTATAGCCCCAAGGCCAGGGCATCCTCTTGGGATAGGAGTTCAAGACCTCTCAGCTGAGAATTAAGTTGGAACACAAGTCTCCCTTTCTAGCTCATTCATAGACCTTTGGGTAGAAGGTGGGAAGCATCCTACCAAGGCGTGAAGGTGTGGTGTTCTTAGTTTATCTTGCTCTTCTTCTAGGAGATCTCTGTTAGTTAAAAGTCCTTGAGGAGTTGAAATTTGCGGTGCACAGTATACAGGTATCAGATTTATCTTAGAAATGTTACCACAATTTGATAGTGAGGAATACATAGAGACCAAGAAGAGATAATTAACTTCGATGCTTGACTGTCTTGATATTATTTTATCAATTTACATGACAGTCTTAAAGGACAGAAAGTTTTTTTTAAGAAAAAAACAAATCTATGGAATGAGCAGGAAGGTCTTGGCATCCTGCCAAGGTGCAACTGCATGAAACCTTGCTTGTAGAGTGCTTTGAAGTCTTTAAAGAAAAGTGCAATAAAACTGCAGGTTGTTGTTATGAAACATACAGAGACTTCCCCCTTCAAATTTTCCTCTCATGTTGTCCGTGACTATCACCTAATTTGCTGTTTGGTTTCCATCCTCAGTTCTTTCTAATACAATTGCCTGGGGGCAAAACTGCTTTGCACACTGGAACAACAGTCTTTGTCCAGGCAGTTACCAAACACTAAACCTGCTCATCTATCACGGAAGTTTTTTCATATTTTTAGATCTGTGGTAACATTTAAAAATTTAGGTCTGCATGGGAATATTATTCAGCCTCTTTGTAATTACCTTGGACCTTCTGTCACATTTTCATGCATGTTCTACAAGCTTATAGGTATGCCTGGTTTTATTTGGATTGCTGGTTTCTGAGATAGAAAAGAAAGAACCTGAATTCTCTGCTTCTATCAGCTGAGAAGATTTAATACCTCGCTGTGGCTGTGATACTGGGGTGGTAGTAATGTTGCATTCTGATTACCTAAACACAATTTACAATATTTACACAGCTTAATTTTTAAAGCAACAATTGTCTTTATGTGCTCCTAAGGGAACTAAACGCAATCCCTTTTCTTTCCTGTTCTTTATACTAGATCTCATTCAGTCTTGAAGCAGTGATGTGAAAAGTGCTTAATTTTCATTAGAAATATTTAAAGCACTTCAGGAGCTTGCTTCTCTGTGCTGCACTGCTGCATGCAGGTACTTATCCTAACCCCTACTGAGTGCTTAGAAGTCATCTTTATGTTAAGATATTCCTGTACCCAGCTGTTGCTCTGTCTCCTGACATTACTATACTGCCCTTAACCTTCCTTTTGCAAGCTTTGCTGTCAAGGCCCATGTGTGCAGTCTGCTCAGGAAGGATCCTGAGCTCAGCTTTGCACCACAAGCACGACCACCCGAGAGCTGCCTGGGAGCTCTGCCTGCACCGACTGCTGCCAAACCCCTTCCATCAGTCTTGAACTTTGAGCGTGGCCCATTCACTTTAGCTGGGCATTTCAGCTGGGGAAAATTTGATTGCACATTTCCTATAAATGATGGAGAACAACACATGCTTTACCCAATTTATTATACGGTTTCACCTTCCTTTTGTTTTCTTGTCGCTGAGTTGCAGGTAAGACGATCGCAATTACTGAAAGCCCTGTGGTTTGTGCAGCGTTAGATTTTTCTATAATGAGCCATCATTATGATTTGGGAGAAGCTTGTTTTGCTTGAATGGTTTATCAGAGGTTTGGTGTCTGTTAATTGTTTCTTGTTGTTGGTTTGTTTTGTTTTTTCTCCTTTCTTAATTTTTATTCTCTGAGTGTTCTGTTTGGATTCCAAGAGAGAGGCATTTTTCTGTTTATCTAATACTTTAATTAAACTACTCTATAGTCTTATTCAAGCATATCACTGTTGGTATTAAATAATAGAAACAAATTGCCAGCTGCAGGACAAAAGTCAGGGACATGTTTTGAAGGAAGCTATGCAGTGTTACTGATGCAAATTTGTACTGCTTCACTGAAAATATACAGTAGTGTTTCGACACTGGGAGGAAGAATTTTCTCCAATGTAGATAGTGTAGTTGTGGGATGAAGATACCCAGTGTAAAAGGTGTCTTCAGTGGGGTGTCAGAATACAGCCCTGCAGATGTCAGACAGTGTGCCTCTTGCTCTCCTAGGAGGGAATGATCTTCATTTTTAGACTGAACTTTGTAAATCGAATGCTTTTGCCCTGTACCACCCAGGGATTTGCTGGTCATGTTGTGGAGGGACACAGCTTTCCACCAGTCCATAAGTGCAGCTGTGGGATGGTGCTCCGGCATCATTGGACATGTGTATTCACTGCCACAAAGCTGGATCTCCATCAGATACTGCTGAGTCAGTGGCTGTACATCTGGTTGTCTATGGTCAGAATGGTTTAATAAATCACTATGCATTTGTTTGTAAGCACAGTTTATTTTTAATAGCAGGAATAAAGCAAAAACAATAGGGTAGCTTGTGGACCTGTGCTGCAAACTGGGTCACTGAAGAGACACAGGCTGTAAATAGATGTTTTGGAGTTGTTACTCGACACTCCAATCTGTTGCCAGCAGCTTGCCTGGCTGAGTGTAACCCACACCTCTTTGTTCAGTCAGTTCCCAGGTTTCTTGGTTCTTCTAATGACCCTTTTGGGGAGCTCTGTGGGACATGCAGGGACTCTTCCAAACTAAAAGCTCTCTCCCCTTCCCTCCGGTGTTCACTGGGAGATATATATCTGCAGTCTTTGTTTCGCTTCCCTGTTTTGTTTCCAAATATCTATGTAGCATCCTATGGTCATACAGTACGCAACTGATTTAACAAGACAACACAAACTTGCTGTAACCGACTACTGGAAAATGCCACCTCCATAAATGCCAGCCTAGATCCCTAATTCTGTCCTTGCCTCTGATTTGTGTGGCCTCAGTCAAATCACTTGAGCCAGAATGATGAAAGCATTTACTCGCCTGCAGATGCGTGATACTGCTTTCTGGGTTAAGAACGTTGCTTGTTTCTGTACATGTTATTAATTTGAATTTGGTGACCAACTTTCATTTGTATGCTAGTGACCTAAATATATTTGAATTACCTGTTTATTTACCATGGTTTCCTCTTTTCTTCTAAGCTGGCCAACTAACGCTCGGTGGACTTGCTATTGTGAAGACAAAGTAGCTGGTGAGTGCACAGTGCTTTGCAGATGTCTGGAGATACATACATATTTAAAAAGGATTTAATACTCCTCCATGACTTATTTTGCTTGTTGTCTCACACATTGCATAGCATGCTAACAACAAAAATGTTTTGTATAACACAAGTAGTGAACGGTTTATTGTATTTAGAGGCACTGTAGCCGTGATTAGAGGATTGAGGTATGTGATACAACTGATCTAAGCAGTCCCTAGGAATGTCTGTTACTTCACCTTGCTGCATGCTTTTATTGTCTTAACAGACCAAAATATTTCTAAAATAGACAGGATTTCTTAAAATAATGGGCAGGAGTCACTGGATTTTATCCATTTTAATATGGTAGTCTTTACTTGAATAATTCAGTGTGACATGTAGCTTCCAGATATGCAACTTGAATTCCAAAACTAGTTCATATGTGCACAATAATTCTCAGTAAGTCACTGAAGGTTTTGCATTTTTAAAACATAACCTTCTAGTAGTGAAGGGGAGGAAAAAAGTATTCTTGATGCACACAGAAAAAGAAACAGGAGATTTGAGTTCTGGGTAAGGTCTGAATGTTTATAGTTATAGATTAGAATTGAATCTATATTTATATTTGCTATACTTTCCTTCAATTTAAGCCAGTTAAATTGGATAAGACAAGTGTCAAAGATGCAGTGTGCAGTGATTGCACTTTTGCCTGCATTCATCAAAGAAACCTGGTCCAGTGAAAACCTGAGGCACAAAATTGTTATCAATTACTATTTCTTTCTAGCATGCATAAATTAATATACCTTTAAAGTATGTAACAGGAATGCATAGGGCACATGGGCGCAGAGGCTGTGCAGAAGTAGGTGCGGGTTGAGGAGCTTCTCTGCAGTTTGCAGGGGCTGCGAGCAGACTCAGCCTCCCCCTCTGCCACCTTGTCACTCCGTCCCTGGGCAGACGGACCAGTGCTGTGCAGCACAGTGGGAGGCAGTCACAGACGAGGAGGGAGGTGTCCAAAGGAGGCAGATACAGTGCTTTCTGCAGTAAGATGTGTCTCATTGTCAGTGTCTGCAGGGCTACTGCGTGCCTGGGCTTCCCCAAAGTGGTTTTGTTTGCTGCCTTTAGACTTTGTCCAAGTGCAATTTGAGGATAAGGGGGTGGTTGCTCAGGATTTCCAAGTGCCTGGCAAGGTGGCACGAGCTACTCTTGGGTGTTTGTAGCGCGTGCATGCATGAGTGTTACAGCTGGAGTGCGCTGGGTCTGACGTGCATGAGCTGCACCACACTTGCTGTGCATGTCGTGTGCAGTGAGTGGGAGCCTGGTCACAGTGTATTACCCTGAGGAGCATGGCTGTAGTGCCGGAGGTCTTTGCTGTCCCTTTTTGGTTCAGGAAATCCAGACAAGTGGGACTTCTTAGTCCTGCATGCATGTGTAACTGCCTGATTTAATCTGAATGAGCTTCGATTATGGATGGGAAAAAAGATTTCTTCTGAATCACAGATTAAATCAGACCATGAGTTTCTCAAATAGGGCTTTTGAAGAAAAACTTAACATTATATCATAATAAACCAATCTCTGTCTTAGAATGTAAATGGCTTAACAGTTGAGCTCTGTAGCTAAATTGCATTTTCTGCAATATCAAGCCATTGCTACAAGAAATAAAGCAGGAAGAAAATAATAGCAAATCATACTGACGCTGTAAACAGCACAGAGTACAAGAATGAAAAAGCACAACATTATTGTTTCTTACCACTTCTCTTAATCTCTCATGAAGTTCATTTGTATGACCTCTGGCCACTTTTACTTGATGATATACGGTGCAGTATTCTTGGGCAGAGTAAGTCAGTCAGTTAATCTTTCTGTCAGAGGAGTACTCTTGCAATTCACACAGTAGCTGGAATTAGAAACTGGTGAAGCTACAGATGAGATGTCATGTTCTGCAGTGAGGAGGCTTATTAATTTTACCCATGCTGGTGCTCCAGAATTGACCATCTGGTTCTGTAAATAACAAAATTAATTTACATGTTGACCAACTAGCAGCAGTTTCCATTATGCTAAACACCTGTTATCACTTAAAGCCATTTTACTGAATATGATGCATTAGCTGTATATTATTGGTGCTAAGGATGCATACAAAAATATGTCATCCACTTACATGGTTCAGATGTTGCTTAAACAATCTATTGAATTTGCTGAAGAGCTTATGCAAGAACATTTGTATTTAGGAGGATCACCAGAGAGCATTCTTAATTATCTTAAATATTTCTGATTACTGCATTCCAAATACACTCTCTTGTCTGTCATGGTATAGGATGTGTGTGAGAATGATTATATGTTGTATTTCAGTGACTCTTCCTCTTTATTTCAGGCTTTTGTCCAATAATTAAGGAGAAATATGTGTAGATATTATCAGATTCTTATTACTGGCAGGTGAAAAAAGATCCAGGGAAAACTGGTAGAATTTGCCAACAAATGTCACCAGACAAACCTTGCAATAGTCTGTCATTTGGAAAATGAGCAAGCTTTTAGCCTTTCAAGAAATGTTTTTTTATTGCAATGATATTTTAGTTCCTAAAGGTCTGTAGTTTTAGAATATTGTTGCACAGTGTTCCATGAAGGAAAAAATCCTTCAGATGACAGGAAAAAATCTTTCAAACAATAGAAAACTTGATTTATGCTTTATTATCTGTTTTGTAGAGTAAACTGAAGCCTAGAAAACTTCCTGGGAAATTAACACTTATTATGGGCTGAAATTTCAGGAGGGTGGGATGGCCTGTATACTGTCTCTGACTATTTTGCTCTTAGCCAGCTGCATAGCCACAAATAAAATCTTTTGTGTAGCACAATGGACTTCATCTCCTAATTTGTCCCAAACTGGGTAATCAGCAAGTCTCTTGTCTGAGGTCTAGACAAGAATTCAATATAAAAATGAGAGACAGCGAAATTATCAGTTTAGAAAAGAGGCATATGTCCATCTTCCAGCTAGATTTTTTTTTTTAAATCTTGCTGTATCTTTTACTGACAATTTGCTTTTCATATTTATTTTAAATAACAGCACAGTTTTTCGTTCACTTCGGTGCTTTCAGTCTCACTTCAATGTACGTGAAAAATTTGCTATGAACATTCAAGTTCAAGATGATATTAATTTTGTTAGGGTTTCATGTGACTTGTAGTCCTGGCTGGATGTGTATAAGAGTTAGATGTGTATAACAAAATCACATAGTTAATTGAACTAGAAGTTTTATCCCACCAGTAGTATTTGAAATCATCTAGAAATTTCCAGATTAAAAATCGCTGCTCTACAAATGTTAACATATGGGCTTTTCTAGTGAGCTCTGCCCTTACACGTATTAAATGTTCTTAAAAGGTCTTAGTTCACAGTAAACCAAACTAACACTGCGTGGGTCAGTTGCTGCATATGAAGAATTCCTTTGAAGTTTATGATTTCATCCAGGAAAAAAGTTAAGGTGACCTGTCCAAAGGCAATGTGAACTTTAGAAATGATTGTTCAGCAAGGAGGCATTCCTCTTTAAGCGACTGTCCATGAGGATCCTCAGTCCATTTCAAATACAGCAGGTGGGAACATAAATAGAAGGCAGAAATAGCAAAGAAGGAAGTCAAGCATGAACAAAGAGAGGCAAATAAAGCTTTTCAATTAGTCAAATACTTAACTGCTCAGCTCCCTCTTGGGTACGATAGAATGACAAGAGAAAGCAGAGAGCCCTGGGTTTTAAATTTGCTCATGTGTGACGCTTCTGTCTCTCTAGACATTCACAAATACTGTTTAAACCTTGTAATATTAAACAAACTTTAATGTTTATCAATTCAGATTGATACACCTTTTAGGGTTTGAGACACTAAAAAATAATAATGACTACTGTATACCGATTGCAGAAAAAAATGGGTCGGAAGGGATGTCTGCAGGTTAGTTCAGCCTTGATGCTGCTGACATGAACTTCTGTTCACGTGGCATGACCTCATGTAGAACAGTGAAAACATATTAGAGAGAAATTAAAATAAAATTCAAATGGGATTTCACAAATTGACACACACAATTTTTAAAACCAAACAAACCAGAGAGTATATTTTGCTGCAAGCTCAAAATTTATTTTTATTCCAAATCAAAATAAAAAGACAAATATATTTTAAAATTTCCTATTGTAAAGAAAATTATTTTCTTTTCAGTTAGTTGTCAGGCATTCTCCTGTTAAAAGGACAAAACTCTTCAGGATTAAACCCTCAATTCTTCTGGGTGAAGAACCGGGCAATTATTCTTGTAAACATTGTCAAAAAGCAGGAGTGTGGGAAGTACAGTATAGACACAGCTATCATTTCCCATTCCCCATAATCAATAGAGAGGATGAGGCATCTCTGAGGTGTGATCCAGGCAGTAGGTGGTCGTATTCTCCATATGGAGGTGCACCTCTCCACTGACTTTAGAAGTAGACATGGTGACTCAGCAGTAAATGCCTGCATGTTTAGTAAAAAGGATCTGAAAGGACCTGTACCCTAAAAGTGCCTTTTCATTTCTTGTAAGTTTAAAGGGAGCCTGAGATGACCAGCTCAGATAGATAAAAACATCTACATCTGGTTGAAAGAAAACCATCCCAGAAGTGAAGCAGTGTAGACAACCAACTGAGGGATAAAAACTAGTTGTTACTTCACAGTAATGGCAATTTTTTGACATACATTAACTGCTGATATTGAATCGCCAACAGGCTTTGGCCACAAAATCCAACCTTTTGTATATAAAAGCCTGTGCCTATAAAGAGAAGAATCTACAAGACATTTTGAAGAGGGAGGTTACATGAAGTGAAATAACTATTCTTTTTCCACATGATTTTGCAACTAAATTCATGAACAAAGAAAAAAATAATTGGACTGTGGTATACATTTGTCATAACTGTTCCTCGAGGACAAAATGTTTATATAGACAAATGAAAAAAAAATAGTGCAGACAAGTCGTGTCTCTGGAGGTTTAAGCCTTTTTAAAAAAAACAAACCAAACCAAACCTGTTTTGGGTTTTTGTGGGTTTTTTTTTTTTGTTTGATTTATTTTATTTTAAAGTAAATGCCAGTGACACTGCATGTCTTTTTTGGAGTCATTGCACATTTAATTAGTCACATTCACTCTTCTTGAAGTGGACCAGAGGTAAGTGAAATGATCATCTGTTTCTCCTGGCACTTTGGATTGATTTGAGAGTAAGATGTTTGCCCTAGGGGAGAGAGGCATTGTGTCTGCACAGAGCTGAACAAATGTTTTTTAATTAATAATTTATTCAGCTCATGCATTTCTTTGTATGCATGTAACAGAACACCCCTGGGAAGATCACTGAGAGCAGAGGCTGAACTTGGGACCTTGAATCTGAAACCCTGGATGTCTACTGCCAAAAGCCTCATCTTTGTCTAACAAAGCTACTTCGGCATCATAACCCATGATGGGGTCCCTCCACTCTAGAGAGGGTTGTTTCCTTGGATATCAGTCAATCACTGTTTGAATGGCTGACTGACACCCAGCCAAATTCAGTCTTTTATTAAGTAATTCATTAAATTTATTAAATTACGTGGACCCCATTTAGGTGACCCAAATTAGCATAACGCTAATAATAGACCATGTTTAACAGAAGAAATACAAGATGCAGTTTTTCCCTGCCAAGTTTCCAGTCCAATTTCTTGCTGGGGTTACCGGGTTGGTGAGATAGACCAGGAGCAGTTGTTTCCAGGCTCTGTCTCTCTCGAGGCTGCTTGTGTCCATGTTGTGAGAGCCCAAACTCCACTGGAGTAAACCCAGAAGAACAGGACAATTTTGGGTAGTGATCAGTTTTGTGGAGAGGGATTTCCCCTTCTCTCCTGTGACCTACCAATGCTTTGAGCTACCTTGCTCGGATGTTGCTGGGATATTTAAGAAATTCTTGTTAACATACCTAGAAAGCAAGAGAAACCGTGCTGAGCAAGGCCAAAGACTAGCTCAGCATCTTGCCCTCGACAGGGAAGGGCAGCAAATACCTGGGGAGAGGACATGAGGACAGGGATAACCGTCAAGTGGTGCTTCTCTCCCCCATAAGAACTTGCAGGTTTGGCAAAGTTCCCAGCCCAGGCACTGCCCACAGGCTGTATGCATTCAGACTGATCAAAGTTCAATCAAAAGTTAATTGCGGCTTTTGGCTCCTTGTGCTGACATCAGTGAAGCAGCAGAGGTTTCTGGGAAGTTTGGTACGGTGGTTTTTCGTACTTGTATAATTATAGTGTGACAGTGCCTCTTGTTTGCCAGGAGCTGCATGAGCAAGGTCACGCCACAACAGCAGGGCTAGCTGCGTATCTCATCCACAGATGGAGAGGGACTTTCTTGAGTGTCTTAGCTATAACGAATCATTGCTGGAATAATTTCAGAGGAGTATTCTTGTCCTGGAAGCATTTGCAAGCATAATGTTATAAGCATTTATGGAGGGATGGTGGAGTTTTTTCCAGCCTAGCCTGACACATCGAGCAACGTTGTTTCTGCTGCCACACTGGATGAGCAGTAACTCTGCTTCCAGTGGGACAGCCGGTGTTTACGAGCGTCATGGTTTCTGAGAACAGTCCCTACAGTCACACTCATTTGTTCAAACTATTCACAGATGATAAACTCATAAGGGCCACAAGTGCACTTAGAAGTTTATTAATTCACATTTTTTGTGCAGACTTTGTCTGCCTCCCTTACTGAACAAAGTGTAACAGCCTCAGCAGTGTACAGGAATGTAATAAATGCCAGGGTCTTGCTACATCTATAAAAAGGCAGCCATCACCCCCTAGTATTGGTGCTGTGAGGGGTTAGGGGATCCTGCTGTAAAACACTGGCCAGTAAAAACTGCTGGCAGTGCTCTGATGGATCAACCGAATAGCAGCTGCCAGTCGGCTGAATTCAGAACAGCAAGAGGAGCTTCTTTCTCCCCCTCCTCCCCGGTGCGCCACGGCAGGAGTACCTATAATTTCACTCTTTGAATGAATTGTTTGCTATCCCCGAGATCTAAAGCCAGATTAATTGTTTTATGGGCAGTAACAAACAATTATATCATATCTGATTGGATTTTTGTCAGTGCAGACTGCTTGACAACATGATATTTTCAGCTACTGCTTTTATGGGAAGGGTGGGATTTTTCAAAGGTGGTGAAGTGATTTAGGAGTGCGGATGCTAGGGGGTCTGTTCATTTTGTGCTTCCAGATAACACAGGGCTAGTATCATGAATGCATTTAGGCATGATTTTTTTTTTCCCTCACTGAAGTCTTCTATGTGCCTGAGGTTTGGCTGCAGAGTGTGAACACAGTCAAAAAAATCCTGGGCGGTCTAAGAAACTCAGCACACAGGTCATGGTGGATACACAAAATCCTTTGCATGTCTCTCTGGAGAGACCTGATCTGCTACAACCTGCGTAACAGGGAGGGTATCACCCAAAAAAGTTGCAGAGAAAAGAGTATAGGGACCTCCTCCCTTTTCATGCTCTACGTCAAGGAAGTCAGAGACCCGAGTTTGAAACTCTCCAATGTTTAGATTGCAGTAGGGACTGGGAACAACACCTTCTCTCTCTGATGGGATCCACAGGTCTTTTTGATACTGGGTTTGAGCCCATGAAGTTCTCATCTGGAACTATTTTTTTCCCCAAACCAGGATGTATCGAAGACCTGGCCTTTATTCTGCCCTGTTGGGGACCTGCTGTTGTTACGGATCCCGCCCTGCACCTGCGAACTTCCCCTGTGCCCTGGAGACTTTGCCAAAGACTTTGATTTGAGCATGATTTACCTGTGTTTAATTTTATGTATTTGCTCAGATGCTACCTTGTGTGTCTAAGGTTCAGCAATGTCAATTATTCTTATGGCTTTATTTACAGCAAGCTAGCAGCATAGAAAAGCCACCTCTGGAACTGGGATCCCCTTCTTGACTTGACCTGAGCAATTTTTCCTGAAGAATTTAGTGACATGAGCTATAAAGTGCTTCAGAAATTCTGGGCATCCCTGAGGCAGAGCAAAAGCTCTAGAAAATGCATTTAACTGAGAATGTACAAAGTGGCTTAGATGGCTTAGTAGAAAATGTCCTGAGCTTCATTTTTGTAAATGTGCTAGTTCAGAGGTGTGGTAATAAATATTAATTTTATTTTGACATTTGAAAGAGACATTTGAATGCTGTGTATGTGCAGTGCAGAATGATTAAAAATTATTGTGGTGTATGAAATTTATGTTTTAGCTAGTGTGATTACATCCCTCTAAAAATGTGCAAGGCTGTAATCTTTTAAAATCGTTTTTGCAGTAGAGAGATTAAAATTCAGCGAAGCACTTCATATATTTTTAAACAATCATGTTAATTTGGAAGTGACTCAAAAAACGTTCATTCTATTTTAAACATCAGTCATAATGATCCGTGTTCAAATTCTTTGTTTCCAATAAAAATAACCATGTCCACAAAGATCTGGGCAAAAAATGTTTTTGTATACTGTAAACTGCCATAGAGGTGACACCAGCTGGCTCAGTGTATAGTAAACATGGCAGAATGACTAAATGCAATTCCACTCCAGATCAGCCCTTTATTTCAGAATATGGGATAATTTTCCTTTCACCTTCACCTCCTCCCATAGCCCTGCTCTCAGTCTGAGTGCCTGCCCTGGAATTTCCCTGGTGTGGCAGCGGAGTTGGAGTCAGGATGATTTGCTGCAGGCTGGGATTAGACAGCAGCCAAAAGCCTGTGTGGGCTCAGTTCTGCTGCATTTACTTTACAGATAAGGATCTTACGGCAGGGTTGCACTGCTGAGGGTCAAATTAAAATCAGAGTGCAACGAGAATGAAGTTGGTGTGCTTCTGAATGGAAGAAAAAAATATAAAAATTAAATGGATACTCAAATCTTCAGAAATGCATAGCACAGCATAGCTCTTTCTTAATGATTGGTCTGAGTCTGTCTGTGTCCTCATATTCAGTGATCCCTCTTCTTTGTCAGTTCTGAATTTCTCTCCACTGAAGGTTTTAAGGTGTTTATAGCTCTTCTGGATAATGGTTTACCCTCGTGTTGGATGGACCACAATGAGAGATGCCAGTCTTGAAGCTGTATTCTTTTGTCTTCTGGTAGGACTACCATGGCTCCTTCTCCATTACTCAGCATTCACTTTCACCCTTACTGTATTCTGGGCTTTCCAAGGCCTTTACAAAGTCAGCATGTACACATTGTTATTTCAGTGGCAAACACAGGCATTACATATTTCTAACCCCCATGGACCTATACAATCCATGCCTCCTCATCTGTCATTTAGGTGGGGCAGGCTACTGTCCTGTGTCTTACTGTCTTGATTTATTGACTGGAGTCCCTGGATGGACCCCAGACCTGACTCACTACCAGCCTCGTCCAGGACACTCAACTGAGCCTTCACCATCGCTGTCCTGGCCCTGCACAGGTGCTTGGGACTGCACCCTGCTGCGGGGCACTGCCCTGCCTGTGCGAGGTCCACCACCTTGGATCCCAGCTCGTTGCTGCAGATCTGCTCCAGCTCCTTTCTGATGGTGTAGGTGCAACATCTCTGTCTATGCCAACAGAACAGAATGGATGCAGAGCTGCAGTTACTTGGTGGCAATGATGAAACTAGTTGCAAAAGATAAGGGTTTTACTGAAGAACTTGAAATTGCGTGTTGGGTCATGTTGCTGTGTGCTGACTGAAGGAGCTTTGCTGGAAAAATGTCTGTAGAACAGAGCTTTCTGTAGAGCATACTTTGACAAACTTCATGACTTGCCCATTAGAAGTAACTAAAATTAGAGAAAAGATTAAAGATGCAAGGTAGAAACAATATCTGAAGAGTTCTTGACTTTATAATGTGGGTGAAAGCACTCTCCTTTGATACCTTAAAGGTGCTTGGTATGGCAGAGCATCCTTACAAAAAGGAGGTGAATCCCAGATGATGCTTTCAGACCATCCGTATTTGGTGAGATGCTTTTAATGGGCAGATTCTCCCCTTTTCTTCCATCTGACCTTAAGGGAAAAAATGCATTAAGGAAGGATAGTTCTAAGGATATGAGTGTACCTTGCACTGCAAGACAAGGCTCCTTCTTCACTTGACTTTAAACTCCAGTAATCACAGTTAACTCTTGAAGTAATGCTTTAAAGAGAGTTACCAATCTCTATTAAAACTGAATTTATCTTTGTTACTGTCTTGAGTTAGATAATGTAGTTTATGACCATACTTTTTCGTGAATTGTAGACATACTTAAAATCATAAAACAACTCCCTGTGGGAATTTGGAAGACACCTGTGAATCATTGTTTT